>NC_142795.1:69721067-69890220 GCF_049724085.1 Artemia sp. Qi Xiang Cuo | reverse complement strand
GATCTAACGACTAAAAGCTGCGGACTTCCATGCACTACTATATTTTGTGTTCCGATGTCTCGGCTAGACTTACAAGCGGTTTCTCCATATTTATGTAGACAATCCCCGTCTGAACGACTTTCTAGTGGAAAATATCCTCTCAGACCTATATAGTATTGGTTTCAGGGCCCTAAGAGTAAAGTGCTTAAAAAATTTTTGTGAATTTGTTTATTAATAAAATGTATGTATATATATATATATATATATATATATATATATATATATATATATATATATATATATATATATATACAACAATGTCTTTAAATCATCACTTTATATTTCCTTCTGCTTTTTCTTTTTTGGTGTATAGGCAACTGACGTGAACCACTACTGCTGGCAAATCATTTGGATTCACTGTATATTGATGTTGATTGACTGTAAAGTAAGGGTCATATTTTCTGCAGCGCAATGTAACATCACTCTTCTGATATCTCTTTGCATAGTCAATGATACTATTTACATTCATATTTTAAAATTCACGGGTTTCAATCGGTCTATTTGAAGCAATATCACATACAGTGTTTTGAATGGTGAATCACAATCGGTAACTGCCAAATAAAAATCACTTGGTTTATAGTCATAATAGGCAGTGTCGTCACAACGATGACGTAGAAACCAAATTGTCTTGTTAGCCCAACAGTTGAATCGTAGACCAGATTCCTTTTCCAAGAATAATTTAAATCCACGACGATACCAATCTCGTAGAAATAAACAAAAATCACGTTTGGGATTCTTTCCAATCATAGCGGGGTAAGTATTCTCCCACTGATCACATTTATCATAATGACAATTCGAACACAGATGCCCTCTAGGATGCGATTCACACACCTCTTCAAGACGTTAATTACATACTTTAATTTGTACTGCAGAGCCTATATGTAATTTACAAGGATTACATAATTTACACTTTTTAATTTAATCATCAGAAATTGTACAATTCTCAAATTGAGTCCAAATGCCAATTGTTTACATGCATAATGTAAATATGTAAAACATTTTTTTTTTTGGTTTCCAATGTCAACTCTCTCACAGCTAAAACTAAACTGATCGTCCTCGCAGTTGATAAATTCAGTGTGGGGATTGGCGAGAGGAGTAACTCTTTAACGTTTCCTCTTTTAAATGGTGGGGGAGCCATCTAAACTGAACACATTGACATGGTTTTTAAAAGTATATCCATAATATTATTCTGCTTTATTTTAATTAATGTATCAATAAAATGACTATAAACCTTAGAATAACATTTTAAAAGTTCCATACAATAGTCCAATGGGGAGAATCACTCCTCATTATATTGTCAAGTGTTCCCTGACGAGAAAATATCCTGCGTTTAAGAGATAACTCGAGAAAATGGTCATCCAAAATCAAATGTTTTCCATAAACACTAGATTTGATCTAATTCTCTCTTTCTCAAATTTTTACATTTTTCAATCCTTTCAATCTGACTGCTGACTCTAGACTGACCCTGATTCTTTAGCCCCTAACCTAACCTAACCAGAAAAGAAAGAACATTTTCGATTTCGAACCAATTTTATTGAATAATTACAACAACAATAATACTAAGCATGTACAATTAGCAATAGAGTTTATTGTCGTCGATATGTTTCACTAATGCACTTAAAGCACATTGAAGTCTATTCACATGTGCTATATCAACTTTTGCTGTGAAAAATAATTGATCCTCTACTTTAAATTTGATCAAGGATATCGCATCTTGCATATACTACATCCCATTCCAGAAAAAGCCGCTACCCCTTCGTGATTTCCGCCGCAATTTTTGGTGCTCTTGTATTATTACCTTCAACTCCACTATCAACTTCTAATAGGGTAAACATTCCACTCGCCATCATCAACACAAATATATATCCAAATGAGTAAAGTCAAAACTGTTGTTCTTCTCACTCCTTTGAATTATATTCATAGACTAATAAAACTTTGGCAAAAACCCTTTCCTTATATTCTCCGCAATCCTCCGTCGCTAAAATGTAAGCAAGCCTCTGATTGGCTGAGAAAGGAAACATATAATCTAACTGTTTCCTATTCCGTTAGCTCTTAACATTCGCCCCGAACGTGTACTTGGCCAAAACAACAACATCCAATAAATCAACCTTTTGAAATGTAGGTCATTAACCCACTTCGATTATGAAATCATTTTCCCTGGGGAGGCTATTCCCATATTTGGTTTACTGACAGAGTTAGACTAAATTGTAGATGGCATCAGGGATGTGTGACACGAGTCAATAAGGCCTTTCTACTGTGGATGATGAACAATGGTGAAGAGATAACTCGAGAAAATCATCATCCAAAATCAAATGTTTTTCCATAAACACTAGATTTGATCTAATTCTCTCTTTCTCAAATTTATTCATTTTTCAATCCTTTCACTCTGACTGCTGACTCTAGACTGACCCTGATTCGTTATGATACACATGATCCTGTTTTCCGTTATCGGATCAATAAAATTCCCAATCGATTACGCAATCAAGTTCTCGGAAATCCACTTCCCCCTCGATTACGCAATCAAGTTCTCGGAAATCCATCTCCCCTAGGGACTCTATGCCCATATTTGGTGCCCCGTCACGAGTAGCACCCCCCTCTCTACTCAAGTCTTCTATTTCAGGTCAACTAGAGGAGGTATGAAACTAAATTAAACACTACTATTTGTGTCCAGATTTTTAAAAGGGTGTCTGTTCTCCAGCATACAAATAGCAGGCCAAACTATAAAGTCTTAAAAAACAAAAAGATTTAAAGAATTATTTTCTTTTTCCTTGAAAAGACTATGTCAATATAAAACGAACAGAAATTAATTAAAAAAGCTTTTTCCTCAAAATAAGTTTTTCAAAGAAAAGTAAAGAACTCCATTAAACAAAAACTGAGCAAAAATAAAATAAAATAATCTACCAAGCGTGAAACTACCACAAATCAGCATTGATAAATAAATGAAACCCAAAACGAACAGAAATTACAATAAATAACCGAGTCAAACTCAAAACGAGCAGAAATTAACATGAAACGGGCTCAAAACCCCTATGCCTTCCCAAGGCCAGAACATAATTTGCACTTTACTGATAAAAATAAAAATGAATGTGCATTGTCAGTTTAATATACATGTACTGATATTTAGTAACCAAAATGTCAATATTATTTGATTTATTAAAGTTATAAAAGTAAAAACATTTATTTTTTCCCATTAAAGTGCAAGTTAATTTTTTGGTCACTTAAAAAGGGCACTAGAACTTTTAATTTCCATTCAAATAAGCCCTCTCGTAATATTCTAGGACTGCTGGATCGATACGATCACCCCTGGGAAAAAAAAAACAATAATAAAATAAACACGCATCCGTGATCTTTCTTCTGGTAAAAATACAAAATTTCACATTTGTGCAGATAGGAGCTTAAACCTCTACAGTAGGGTTTTCTGATGCACTGAATCTGATGATTTGATTTTCATTAAGATTCTATAACTTCTAGAGGTGTTTCTCCCCTTTTTTTTTAAATAAGGCTTTTTTTTCAGGCTCAGTACTTTTGATGGATAAGATTAAACTTGATGAAACTTATATATTTGAAATCAGCATAAAAATCCGGTTCTTTTGATGTATATACTGACATCAAAATTCCATTTTTTTAGAGTTTCGGTTACTTTTGAGCTGGGTCGCTCCTTACTTACAGTTCCTTACCACGAACTGTTTGATAGCTCATGGTAACGAACTGTAAGGAAGGAGCGACGCAGCTCGATAGTAATAAAACTCTAAAATAGGAATTTTGATACCATTAGATATAACAAAAGAATCTGCTGATTATGCTAATTCCAAATATATAAGGTTCATTAAGTTTAGTGTTACCAAACGATACTAGCCTAAAAAAATTTGCCTGGTTCGAAAAAGGGAGAGAACACCCCCTAAAAGTCAAACAATCCTAATAAAAATTACACCAAAAGATTCGGCGTATCAGAGTACTCTGCAGCAGAAGTTTCTAAATCCTATTTGTAAATGCGGAATTTTGTATTTTTTGCCAGAAGAGCACGGATGCGTGTTTTTTTCCAGGGATGATCGTATCGACTCAAAGGCCTTAGAACATCGGAAGAGTGCTCCTTAGAAAGGAAATTAAAAGTTCTAGTTCCCTTTTTAAGTGACCAAAATGATTGGAGGTTGATTAGGCACCCTCCCACGCCCCTTTTCCCCAAATTCATCCGATTAAAGTTTTGAGATAGCCTTTTTGTTCAGCATAGTTTAAAGACCAAATTACTATGCCTTTGGAGATAACATGACTCCCACAACCCCCTGGAGAGGTCTCTAAGTTATAAAATTTGCCATTTACTTAAATATAGAATTTGTTAATGGGAAGTATGCACCCATTTTTGGGTGGGGGGGGGTGAATGTTTTGCGTGGGGGATTTTCCACGGGAAGAATTTTCTATGGGGAGGGAAGTCTCTGGCGGGGTGAACTTTTCAGGAAAATTTTACACTGGGTTAGTTTGCCAGAATTCCTATACGAAATAGCCATTTTATTCAGTGTTTTGGATTTCCAGATAGAAATTATGTTTTTGAGGAGGACACTCCCCCACAGCCCTCAGGGCAAGGGTTATAAGTTATGCCCTGGGGGCATATAAGGCTTTTACTGGACGCGCCATCGTAGAAACTTCAAAAATGACTCATTCGATTGGAAATTGAAATGGCTAGTGCCCTTTTTAATAGTCGAAAATTGATCGGAAGGCAGCAAACACCCCTTCCATGCCCACCATTTCCCGAAACTTTTCCGAGCAAAATTTCATCGATAGCTATTTTGTTCCACGAAGTTTAAAGGTCAGGAAATTATACCTTTGAACAGGAGACTCTCCCCGTAGTCATTAGGACAAGGGGTATAAGCTATGCCCTGGGGGCATATAAGATTTTTATTGAAATGGGCAACTAACCCCCCTCTCACGCCCACCATTTCCCCAAACACAGTTCAATCAAAATTTTGAGATATCCATTTTGTTCAACGTAGTCGAAAGTTCTGGAAATTAGGTCTTTTAGAATAAAAACCCCATCAGAGCTTTCAGTGCAAAGTTGTAATTTGTGCCCTGGGGTCATATAAGGTTTATATAGAAAGTTGTTGTAGAAATTTCAAAAGGGGCTCATTTGATTGGAAATTGAAATTGCCCTTTTTAATAGTCGAAAGTGAGTGGAGAGTGATTGACCCCCTCTCACGCCCTCCATTTCCCCAAACACATTCAATCAAAGCTTAGAGATAGCCATTTTGTTCAACGTAGTTGAAAGTTCTGGAAATAATGTATTTAAGGATGACAAAACCCCAGGAGTCCCCAGGGCAAAGGATGTAAGTTATGCCCAGGGGGCATATAAGGGTTTTAATGATAGAGTTGTCGTAAAAACTTCAAAAGAGGCTCGTTCAATTGGAAATTCAGAGGGATAGTGCCCTTTTTAATAGTTGAAAGTGATTGGACGGTAACTAACCCCTTTCTCACGCCCACCATTCTCCCAAAGAAATCCAATCAAATTTTCAGATAGCCATTTTGTTCAACGTAGTAGAAAGTTCTGGAAGTTAAGTCTGTGAGGATGACAACCCCCCCCTCACCCAGCCCTCAGGGCGAGGGTTGTAAGTTATCCCCTGGGGGCATATATGCTTTTTTTTTAAAGCGTTGTCGTAGAAACTTCAAAAGGGCTCATTTGTTTGGAAATTGAAAGGGCTAGTGCCGTTTATAATAGTTGAAACTGAAAGGAGAAAGACTAACACCCCTCTCACGCCCACCATTTTCCCAGACAAAATGGTGTCTAATCAAAATTTTTAGATAGCATTTTTGTGTGACGTAGTTGAACGTTCTGGAAATTGGATCTTAGGAGTTAACAACCCTGTTACAGCTCTTAGGGTAAATATTGTAATTTATGCCATGGGGCCATATAAGGTGTTTATAGGAAGTGCTGTCGTAGAAACTCGAAAAAGGCTCATTCGATTGGAATTTGAAAGGCCCAGTGCCCTTTTTAATAGTCGAAAGTAATTGGATGGCTTGACATTTTTATAGTAAAGATCGATGTGGATATAATGTATTATTTTTTGTTGTTGTTGTTGTTTAGACCAGGGCACTTTGTATCAAAGGAGTTGTCGTAAGAACTTCGAAAAGGGCTCATTCGATTGAAAATAGAAAGGGCTGATGTCCTTTTTAATAGTCGAAAGAGATTGGAGGGAAAACTAATCCCCCTCCCACGCCCACCCTCCCATTTGACTTTATGTTTAAAAACCAAATGTTACCATAAGATTAAATCAAAATGCACTGTGTTAATGCTAATTCCCAATACGGAATCTCAGCAGTATCCCAAGAACGACTGAGGGTATTATGTTCAAACTATTGGGGCTGCTTCTGCTCTTAAAATTTAACCAAATCAAAATAGCGTAAGTGTATCCAAGCTATCAAAGAAAGTAAACAGATTTTTTTGTGAATGGTATCAAGCTTTCCATTTCAGGTCAACTAGAGGAGGTATTAAACTAAATTAAACACTACTATTTGTGTCCAGATTTTTAATAGGGTGTATGTTGTTAAATATTGCTGAAAATATTTCTCCAGCATATAAATAGCAGGACAAACTATAAATTCTTAAAAAAACGAAAAGAATTGAAGTATTGTTTACTTTTCCTCTGAAAAGACTACGTCAATATGAAACGAACAGAAATTAATTTAAAAATTGTTTCACAAAAACAAATTTCCAAAGAAAAGTAAAGAACTCCATTAAACAAAAAATGAGCAAAAATAAATTAAATAATCTACAAAGCGTGAAACTACCACAAATCACCATCGATAAATAAATGAAACCCAAAACGAGCAAAAATTACAATAAATAACCGAGTCAAACTGAAAATGAGCAGAAATTCATAAGTTAGGCTCAAAACCCCTATGCCGTCCCAAGGCCAGAACATAATTTGCACTTTACTGAAAAAAATATAAATGAATGTGCATTGTCAGTTTGATATACATATACTGATATTTAGTAATCAAAATCTTAATATTATTTGATTTATTGAAGTTATAAAAGTATAAACATTTATATTTTTTAAGTAAAGTGCAAATTATGTTCTGGCCTTGGGAAGGCAGAGGGGTTTTGAGTCCAACTTATGTTAATTTCTGCTCGTTTTGAGTTTGACTTAGTTATTTATTGTAATTTCTGCTCGTTTTGGGTTTCATTTATTTATCGATTCTGATTTGTGGTAGTTTCACGCTTGGTAGATTATTTGATTTTATTTTTGCTAATTTTTTGTTTAATGGAGTTCTTTACTTTTGTTTGAAAAACTTATTTTGTGGAAATTTTTTTTAATTAATTATGAAAAAAAATTGTAAACAAACTCTTTCTTGAATTCGCTTCCTAGACACACAATACAGCAATTTCACTCAAGAAATTATGAAAAAATTGTAATTAAGTAACAAACTCCTTCTTGAATTCCCCTCCTGGATACAAAATACAGACATTTCATTCAAGAAATTAAAAAAAAATGCAAACAAACTCTTTCTTGAATTCGCTACCTGGACGCAAAACAGATATTTCATTCAAGAAATTATGAAAAAATCGTAAGTAAACAAACTCTTTCTTGAATTCGCTTCCTGGACACAATACAGATATTTCATTCAAGAAACTATGAAAAAATTGCAAGTAAGTAATAAACTCTTTATTGTTCTCATCTATTGGATACACAATAGAGAAATTTCATTCAAGAAATTTTTGAGAAATTGCTAATAAGTAACAAATTCTTTCTTGAATTCGCCTCCTGGATGCACGATATAGACATTTTATTCAAGAAGTTATGACAGAATTCTAAGTAAGTAAAAAACTCTTTCTTGAATTCGCCGTTTGAATGCGCAGTATTGAAATTTAATTCAGGAAATTATGGAAAACTTTTAAACAAACTTTTTCTTGAATTCACCTCTTGAATACACAATATGTAATTTTCACTCAAGAAATTATGAAAAAAAAATTGTAAGTAAGTAACACACTCTTTCTCGAATTCTCCTCCTGGATAAACAATACGGACATTTCATTCAAGAAATTATAAAAAAAAATTGTAAGTAAGTAACAAACTCTTTATTGATTTCACCTCTTGGATACACATTAGGGAAATTTCATTCAAGAAATTATGAGAAATTGTAAGTAAGTAACAAACTCTTCCTTGAAGGCACCTCTTGGATACACAATGCAGAAACTTCATTCAAGAAATTATGAAAAAATTGTAAGTAAGTAACATATTTTTTCTTGAATTCGCCTCCTGGATGCACAATACAGACATTTTATTCAAGAAAGTATGACAAAATTCTAAGTAAGTAAAAAACTCTTTCTTGAATTCGCCGTTTGAATGCACAATACAGAAATTTAATTCAGGAAATTATGAAAAAATGTAAACAAACTCTTTCTTGAATTCACCTCTTGGATACACAATATGGAAATCTCACTCAAGAAATTATGAAAAAAAATTGTAAGTAAATAACAAACTCTTTCTCGAATTCTCCTCCTGAATATACAATACAGGCATTTCATTCAAGAAATTATAAAAAAAAATGTAAGTAAGGATCAAACTCTTTATTGATTTCACCTCTTGGATACACAATACAGATATTTCATTCAAGAAATTATGAAAAAATCGCAACTAAGTAACAAACTCTTTATTTTTTTAACCTCTTGGATACACAATAGGAAAATTTCTTTCAAGAAATTATTAGAAATTGCAAGTAAGTAACAAACTCTTCCTTGAAGGCACCTTTTGGATACACAATGCAGAAACTTCATTCAAGAAATTATCAAAAAACTGTAAGTAAGTAACATATTTTTTCTTGAATTTGCCTCCTGGATACACAATACAGACATTTTATTCAAGAAAGTATGACAAAAATTCTAAGTAAGTAAAAAACTCTTTCTTGAATTCACCGTTTGCATGCACAATACAGAAATTTAATTCAGGAAATTAAAAAAAAATTGTAAACAAACTCTTTCTTGAATTCACCTCTTGGATACACAATATGGAAATTTAATTCAAAAAATTATGACAAAATTCTAAGTAAGTAACAAACTCTTTCTTGAATTCACCGTTTGAATGCACAATACAGATATTTGATTAAGGAAATTATGAAAAAAATTGTAAACAAACTCTTTCTTGAATTCACCTCTTGGATACACAACATGGAAATTTCACTCAAGAACTTATGAAAAAAATTGTAAGTAAGTAGCTCACTCTTTCTTGAATCCAACTCCTGGATGCACAATACAGACATTTCATTCAAGAAATTATAAAAATAAATTGTAAGTAAGTAACAAACTCTTTATTAATTTCACCTCTTGGATACACAATACAAATATTTCATTCAAGAAATTATGAAAAAATCGCTTAGAGTGTTCACTTAGATTGGCGCGCCCCACTCTAAGTGAACCTAAATTAACCCAACGTTTTGCATATCTCTCTCACTATGATTGTGTGTAGCTTGTTACTTACTTACAATTTTTTTATGATTTCATGATTGAAAATCAGTATTGTGCATCCGTGAGGTGAATTCGAGAAAGAGTTTGTTACCTACTTACAATTTTTTCATAATTTCTTGAATGAGATGTCTGTATTGTGTATCAACGAGGTGAATTCAAGAAAGAGTTTGTTACTTACTTACATTTTTTTTCATAATTTCTTCAATGAAATGTCTGTAATGTCTATTCAAGCGGTGAATTCAAGAAGGAGTTTGTTACTTACATACAATGTTTTCATAATTTCTTGAATTAAATTTTTGTATTGTGTATCTAAGAGGCGAATTCAGGAAAGAGTTTTTTACTTACTTACAATTTTTTCATAATTTCTGTAATGAAATTTCTTTATTGTGTATCTATGAGGCAAATTCAAGAAAGACTATGTCATTTATTTACAATATTTTCCTAATTTCTTGAAAGAAATTTCTCTCATGTGGATCCTTTAGGAGGAATCAAGAAAGAGTTTGTTGCCTACTAACAATTGTTATTATATTTTCTTGAATGAAATGTCCGCATTGCGTAACTTTGAAGATAAATCAAGAACGAGTTTTTTTACAATTTTTTTTCCTAATTTCTTGAACGAAATTACCGTATTGTATGTCCAGGAAACGAATTCAAGAAAGAGTTTGTTTACAATTTTTTCATAATTTCCTGAATTAAATTTCTGTATTGTGCATTCAAACGGTGAATTCAGGAAAGAGTTTGTTACTTATTTAAAGTTTTTTCATAATTCCTTGAATGAAATTTCTGCACTGTGAATCCAGGATATAAGTTCAAGAAAGACTTTGTTACTTACTTACAATTTTTTCATATTTTACTGCATTAAGTTTCTGCATTGTGCATTAAAGAGGTGAGTTCAAGAAAGAGTTTGTTACTTACTTGCGATTTTTTCATAATTTCTTGAATGAAATATCTGTATTGTGTATCCAATATGTGAAACGATAAAGAGTTTTCTGCTTACTTACATTTTGTTTTTATAATTTCTTGAATGAAATGTCTGTATTGTGCATCCTGGAGGAGAATTTAAGAACGAGATTGCTACTTATTTACAATTTTTTTCATAATTTCTTGAGTGAAATTTCCATATTGTTTATCCAATAGGTGAATTCAAGAAAGAATTTGTTTACAATTTTTTTTTCATAACTTCCTTAATTAAGCTTCTGTATTATGCATTCAAACGGCGAATTACAGAGAGAGTTTTGTTGCTCAGTTAGAATTTTATTATAATTTCCTGAATGAAATCTCCGTATTGTGCATCCGAGAGGTGAATTCAAGAAAGGGTTTGTTTACAATTTTTTTTTTAATTTCTTGAATTTAATTTCTGTATTGTGCATTCAAATGGCGAATTCAAGAAAGAGTTTGATACTTACTAAGAATTTTGTCATAATTTCTTTAATGAAATGTCTGTATTGTGTATCCAGGAGGAGAATTCAAGAAAGAATTTGTTAGTTACTTACAATTTATCATAATTTCTTAAATAAAATTTCTGCATTGTGTATCCAAGAGGTGACTTCAAGAAAGAATTCGTTACTTACTTACAATTTCTAATAATTTCATGAATGATATTTCCATATTCTGTATCCAAGAGGTGAACACAGTAAATAGTGTGGTGCATACTTGTGATTTTTTTATAATTTCTTGAATGAAATATCTGTATTGTGTATGCAAGATGTGAAATCAATAAAGAGTTTGTTACTTACTTACAATTATTTTTTGAATAATTTCTTGAATGAAATACCTGTATTGTGTATCCAGGAGGAAAATTCAAGAAAGAGTTTGTTACTTACAATTTTGTTTTCATAATTTCTTGAGTGAAATTTATATATTGCGTATCCAAGAGGTGAATCCAAGAAAGAGTTTATTTACAATTTTTTTCATAATTTCCTGAATTTAATTTCTGTATTGTGCATTTAAACGGCGAATTACAGAAAGAGTTTGTTACTTACTTAGAATTTTGTCATAATTTCTTGAATGAAATGTC
Organism: Artemia sp. Qi Xiang Cuo; assembly: GCF_049724085.1. NCBI lineage: Eukaryota > Metazoa > Arthropoda > Branchiopoda > Anostraca > Artemiidae > Artemia > Artemia sp. Qi Xiang Cuo. Next base: position 69,878,713 of record NC_142795.1, on the reverse strand, counting down.
TGTATTGTGTATCCAGGACGCGAATTCAAGAAAAAAGTTGTTATTTACTTACTATTTTTTCATAATTTTTTGAATGATATTTCTGCATTGTGTATCCAAGAGGTGACTTCAAGAAAGAGTTTGTTACTTACTTACAATTTTTAATAAATTCTTGAATTAAATGCTCCTGTTATGTATCCAATAAGTGAAAACAATAATGTATTTATTACTTACTTGTAAATCTTTCCGAATTTTTTGAATGTAATATACGTATTGTGTCCAGGAAGCGAATTAAGAAAGAGTTTGTTTACTTGCGATTTTTTTCATAATTTCTTGATTGAAATATCTGTATTGTGTCCAGGAAGCGAATTCAAGAAAGAGTTTGTTTACAATTTTTTTAATTTCTAGAATGAAATGTCTGTATTGTGTATCCAGGAGGAGAATTCAAGAAAGATTTTGTTACTTACTTACAATTTTTTCATAATTTCTTGAGTGAAATTTCTGTATTGTGTGTCCAGAAAGCGAATTCAAGAAAGAGTTTGTTTACAATTTTTTTCATAATTTAATGAATTAAATATCTGTATTGCGCGTCCAAACGGCGAATTCAAGAAAGAGTTTGTTACTTACTTATAATTTTTTCATAATTTCTTGAATGAAATTTCCGTATTGTGTATCCAAGAGGTAAAAACAATAAAGAGTTTGTTACTTACTTGCAATTTTTTCATAACTTCTTGAATGAAATTTCCCTATTTTGTAACCAAGAAGTTAATTCAAAAAGAGATTGTTACTTACTTACAATTTCGTCATGATTTAATGAATAAAGGAAGCTTCTCTAAAGAATGAAGACGGGTTAAGCTTATAGATATTTATTGCTTAAACATGTTAGTAGATTTTTTGAGAAAAAACCCATATTCACACAAAAATAGTACCTAAAGTCCACTCTTAAACATCCAGAAACGAGGATCCCATGATATAGAATAGTTTTTACCGTGTCTTATGCATTTATCACGATCAGGTTTGTCCTTAGGTATCCACTGCGCGAAGAACCTAACCTCGTCTTCAGGACGGTTATAAGCCCCTTCAAATTTAGGACACTTAAGTTCTTCTACATTGAAAAGTGGAATTTTAGGGTCAGACTTTTGAATTAAGACTTTATCTGTAGGTACAATACCCTTTACGTAGAGTGCTTCAACCCTGAAAAAGCTGCAAATTTCACTGACTTCCTCCTGAACATTTCTCAGTTCCTGACCACTATTATTAAGTGGTGTAATCACTCTATCGTATAATCCAAGTCTGTTTATACGACGTAATGTAGTACTCCACAAGCTTTTATCATATTCAAACATATTATAGTTCACTATCCAATGATAACGGTCGATTTCTTCGAGTTCCATAGACAATAATAAAATGCACATTCAAATATATCACCACAAGATGATTTTTTCAAACCGATAGATTCTGTGTCATACAGTCCTATCATCTTGGAAGCTATTAATGTAGTTGTTAAGTAGATAAGTACTTCATCAAACTTTTATATATTCGATCAAGGTGGAGTGATGCTTTGGCTACGGAGGCCAGTCCTAAAATCATCTAAATTAGTTCCTGGGAAGAGTCCTGAAACCTTGCAAAATCACCACAGGGAGGAGTCATAGAACTTTTGGTATCTATTGTATGTGAATGAAGTCTGGAAATTAAAAATTTTTTAAAATATCTTCATTTAGTATTCAAGATTTGAGTTCAACAATTAATTTGTTACTTACTTACAATTTTGTCATAATGACCTATCTGACAATAGATGATGATAAAGAATTTATTCATTCTAATAGATAGATTTTGTCAATGTTATCCGACGTATCCGACAAATGATATCGATAAAGAACGTTAATAAAGAATTTGTTCAGTTCGATACTTAAATTATGTCAGTGTTATCATACGTATCTGTCAAAAGACATTGATAAGGAATTTATTCACTCTGATACTTAGATTTTGTCAATGCTATCCCATGTATCTGTCAATAGATGTTGATAGAGAATTTATTCAATCTTATACTTAGATTTTCTCTATGTTAACGTATCTATCCGACATATGATGTATTCAAATTCATTTTCTAACATCTCCGATGTTTTAATAGACATTCTAAACGTTTGATATGCTAGCTTACTCTAAAAATAATGAACACATAACAATGTAATGCATAATATATTTTTAATGAAATAATATCATGTAGAATTTTAATACAAAAAATATATTGTGAAACTTCATTAATGTCAATGAACAACTTTGTATATTCTGAACATGGTCCATAAAATGGTTCACCTTCTTCTCTCTGAATATCGTAGCTATTTTCTTCTCTTACCTTGTAATCAGTAGGATAATCATTATTCCATTTTGAGTCATACCCAATTTTTACTGGTGTGTCACCGACAGGTTCAATATGCGTTTCGTCTTTGGTATTATTTGATTCATTGACTGTTTGATCAGTGGTAGTAACGTTTGCTGGCACTTTGTTTTTTATCGATTTATCTTTATATTCCTTAGTGATATTTTCTACCAATACCCTTTTTATTTTTCCGGTAATTTCACTTTCTATTACAATATTATTTTTACACAGGTAACAGTTTCGGCACGTAGACAAGATATGGTTTATGATATTAGTAGAAGTGTAGGCCTTTCTTTTCCTCTGTGCTATCATTTGAATGCTAATACCCGAAAGCTGACGATATGTTTTAACACTGGGTAACATGTTACCACAAGCACTACCAAGAAGATACCCCTCTTCATCAACTATTATTTTTATGTTGGCATTCTCTTTGAGTGCAATCATCTCCGGGCATCTCGATTTCGCATATCCACGATCATAAGAGTTGTTTTTTTTGGGTACTCCAAAGAAATTTAATTCCATACTTTCATGACAATGCAAGCATACATTTCCGATACTGCTACCACTTGTACTTATTTCATAGTTTAAATACTTCTTCTTGTCAGCATTCAATGCTACAATAACACTATCATGTGAACACACTTTCTTAAAATGCTTCATCTTCAATTTTTAGAGATATGAGTTGTGTTTATCCATCCACTGCGTAAAAAATACTGATTTAATACATGCAATAAACTAGATAGTATCGATAACCGGCCATAGAGTACCATTGGGAAAGCCACATCGTGTCTCTGAGCAAGCACAGAGTACAATTGTTAGAGCCATAAGCATATTTCATGTCATTTTAAGATACGTAAAAAAAAAGTTGAATAATTTCGTCCAAAAAAAACTTTAGTCCAATAAAAAAAAGTACTACTACAAACAATATTTTTCTAATAGTAAAAGTCACGACTAACATTTCTATATCATTCTCATTTTGAGTTTGGAAAAAATTAAATGTGATTTTTTATTTTTTAAGTATGTTACATGTCATTCTAAGGGATGTAAAAAAAAAGTTGAAAAAATTTATCATGTTAAAAAAAAATAATAAAAAAAAGTTAAAAAACAAAAAAATAGGGGGAGGGGGCCAAAAAGAACTTTGAAGGTTGAGGTCCCTGGTGGTTAGGGTCATTGGTGCTTATGATCCTTGACGATTCATACTCAAATACACATCACTACTTGATTTGCAAGGATTTCTAAGGGTTGTTCTGAATTTCATTATTAAAATTCTTTTCTTGACATCTGCATCTCTATTAGTATCAACTTTTTAGTACACTAAAACGTTAGACCATATTTTATATTGACAACACTGTTCAAACGGTACTTGTGTATTATACAGAACACATTGGTGAAGTAAAGCTAGGTCAACTCACAAGACCATTTTATCATCGTTAAACATTCCCATAGATTGATGCTATTCCAAATTTATAATAAATGGCCTGAGTTAACAACCCCTTTGGGCTTACCTTAACTGGTAATTAGTTTAACCCTCTTTTACCACCTTCATACAATCCGATCACCAATTAAGATCATTTTCATTCCTATTATTCAATCATCAATTAAGATCAATTCGCAAATGTTATACCTTTTTTCGCAAACAAACTTCGGGTTTTGTTGTTAATGTGTTATATTTTTTTTAATAAAACCTTTTTCTTTCTAAAAAAAATAGAGTTATTTTTTAGGTAAATGATTTGACACCATATTCCATCAATTCAATACAAGATGCAAGGTACCTTCAGCCTAGAGGTTATTAGTGTTTGGCAATTTTTGACTCAGCTTGGCTGTATCTTTAGTAAAAACATTATTCATACGAAAAAACATGATTTTCTAACCCATACAACTGAAACCAATATTTTTTACAGAAGGCTCAATAAACCTTTGGAATACGTAATGTGACGATCACAAGTTTTGGCACTGAAACCCGTCTGGTTGCATTGCACAATCTCGTCCCTAGTTCCAAATATAACATGCTTGGTCACTTTATAGGTCCATTATATAGAGGGATTGGTCGCTTTTTACAATTTGTTCGTCAAACTGCACTGTATATTCTTGTATTCGTCGCATCAATAGGATGATCATTACTCCCTCCTCTGAATACCACCTTGATAGGATACCGTCTCAGCTTTACATTAGAAAAATAATTTACTTAATAATTAACTAGGTCACTATATGGTTCAAACAAACACACAAAATAACGTTAAACAGTTTAGTAATCCTTGAAAAAGGTTGAGGATATGAGTAAAGGGGTAACAGGACAACAACAAAAATGTCGAAATTATTCAGATATACCTCAAATTTTCGGAAAAGTGAGTCATAGATTCGCCGTGGCATTCAATGAGATCCAAAGAATCTAATTAAAAGGGAGCAGATACAAAAGCCAAATTAGGCCAGTAGCCTATGAGAAATGGCAAAATACCCAAGACAATGAACAAGTCCCATTGAAGGGCCCTGGGTCTATCAAAATATTTCAATGGTTTCCCAGGGAATTTGATACCATTTTCTCTTGTCTCCACTTTAAATGAAAAAAAATTATTATCTTTTTGGCATCCCTGCTTTCAATAAGAAAATGAGATGTTATCATTTAAAAGTGATAGCCCCCTATCCCCCCCATAGGCAATAGTTTACAATTTCTTTATGAATCCTATTTTTGGGGTAACTTCCGTTTCAATCTTTAATTCCCCAACCTTGTACATAGCTTAGTCTATAGTTCAGTTTTGTCTCAATAGAAGGATTTTTTTGGGGGGGGGTATAAATGTTTCAGAAAGAAGATTGTATTTTCTATCAGGCGTTCAACCATTGAGTATTAAACATTAATAAAATCTTATCTAAAAACAGCAAAAGAACAAAAATATTCTACAAACTTACCATTCAGCTGCAGAAACAATCTGCCGGCTGTCAATTTCAAAATCCAACTGAAGGCTGAAGCTGTATAGTAGTGAATGCGTTCTATAATTCCATTCAAATTGAAAATAAAATTCTTGACTACGAATGATGTAAGAAATAGCGATTGGGAAACTGCATTCGAAATGATTTAAACTCATTTCATAAAGACGATACTTTTTTGTCAACATATGAAGAACTGTGTATATTGCAATATTTGCAATTGCATATTGCATCTGTCTGGTTTTTATGCAAAGTAACAAAAGAGACGAGAATTAACGAACAAGAGAGTAGTGAAGAATTATGGTATGCAAAGTAATATTTGGCAGGGAAAGTCACTGGTGGTAAATCGCTAGGAGTGGCACCGCGATTGCGTAATTTTCGGGGAACCAAAATTTTGTTTCGGGTTGACGCATAGATTTTCGGGGAAATACCCGAAAATTCGGGGATAATGCAAGTCCTGCTTGATTTCTAATCAGGAAAATCGAAATACTAAACCACACGAGAAGGAAAAGTTTCGACTTTGCGTTTGATGCAATAAAGAATTGCCGCAAAATTAATTTAAAGTCGACCGAACGCCACCGTCTCTGCCGGTGTCGTTTTCAATGGTTTCTCAGGGAATTTGATATCATTTTCTTCTGTCTCCACTTTAAATAAAAAAAAATTTATCTTTTTGGCATCCCTGCTTTCAATAAAAAAATGAGATATTATCATTTAAAAGTGATAGCCCCCTATCCCCCCCCATAGGCAATAATTTACAATTTGTTTATGAATCATATTTTTGGGGTAGCTTCCGTTTCAATCTTTAATTCCCCAACCTTGTACATAGCTTAGTCTATAGCTAAGTTTTGTCTCAATAGAAGGATTGTTTTGGGGGGGGGGTATAAATGTTTCAGAAAGAAGATTGTATTTTCTATCAGGCGTTCAACCATTGAGTATTAAACATTAATAAAATCTTATCTAAAAACAGCAAAAGAACAAAAATATTCTACAAACTTACCGTTCAGCTGTAGAAACAATCTGTCGGCTGTCAATTTCAAAATCCATTTGAAGGCTGAAGCTGTATAGTAATGAATGCGTTCTATAATTCCATTCAAATTGAAAATAAAATTCTTGACTACGAATGATGTAAGAAATAGCAATTGGGAAACTGCATTCGAAATGATTTAAACTCATTTAATAAAGACGATACTTTTTTTTGTCAACATATGAAGAACTGTGTATATTGCAACATTTGCAATTGCTTATTGCATCTGTCTGGTTTTTATGCAAAGTAACAAAAGAGACGAAAATTAACGAACAAGAGAGTAGTGAAGAATTATGGTATGCAAAGTAATATTTGGCAGGGAAAGTCACTGGTGATAAATCGCTAGGAGTGGCACCGTGATTGCGTGATCTTCGGGGAACCAAATTTTTTTCGGGGTGACGCATAGATTTTCGGGGAAATAGCCGAAAATTTGGGGATAATGCAAGTCCTGCTTGATTTCTAATCAGGAAAATCGAAATACTAAACCACACGAGAAGGAAAAGCTCCGACTTTGCGTTTGATGCAATAAAGAATTGCCACAAAATTAATTTAAAGTCAACCGAACGCCACCGTCTCTGCCGGTGGCGGTGTGCCTGCGGCACGCCGGTGGCGTTGCGAAACTTCGGTGGCCGTCGACCGGACCTCTCGTCGGTGGTGTTCGGTCGTTCCGCCGGCGCGGCACCGGGGTCTATATAGCGATGCCTCTGATTATTTATTATTATTTGGTATTTTTCCCCAAAGGCACTTCATATAGAAGGGGTCGTCATATAAACTTCAAAGAGGCTCATTCGATTGGAAATCAGAGTTCTAGTGCCCTTTTTAAGGGTCAAAAGTAATTGGAAGGCAACTAACACCCCTTCCACACCCATAATTTCCCCAAACACATCCAATCAAAATTTTGAGATAGCCATTTGGTTCTACGTAGTTGATTTCAAGATAGAAATTATGTTTTTGAGGAGGACACTCCCCCCTCAACCCTCAGAGCACGGGTTGCAAGCTGTGCCCTGGGGGCATAAAAATTTTTTTATAGAAAGCTTTTTCGTAGAAACTTCAAAAAAGACTTATTTGACTGGAAATTCAAAGGGCTAGTGCCCTTCTTAATAGTCGAAAGTAATTTGAGGGCAACTAACCCCCCTCTCACGCCCACCTTTTCCAAAAACACATCCAATCAAAATTTTGAGATATCCATTTTGTTCAATGTAGTTGAAAGTTCTGGAAATTAGGTCTTTGAGGATAACATCCCTCCACCCCCCACAGCCCTCAGGACAAGGGTTGTAAGTTATGCCCTGGGGGCATATAAAGTTTTTATAGAAAGCGTTGTCGTAGAAACTTCAAAAAGGGCTCATTCGATTGGAAATTTAAATGGGTAGTGCCCTTTTTAATAGTCGAAAGCGATTGGAAGGCAACTAACACCCCTACCACGCCCACGTTTTCCCAAACACATCTAATCAAAATTTTGAGACAGCCATTTTGTTCAACGTAGTTGAAAACCCTCGAAATTATATCTTTGAGCAGGACACTCCCCCCACAGTCTTCAGGGTGAGGGTTATAAGTTAAGCCCTGGGGGTATATATGGTTCTTATGGAAAGAATACTCGTATAAACTTCAGAGTGGAGGGCACCTGGCCCCCCTCTATGCCCTCTTTTCCTCAAACCACATCCAATAAGAACTTTGAGATAACCAGTTTTTAAGAAATAGTTCAAACATCATATAATGAAAACTCCGGGGCCGACACAGCCCCCCCAGGGCCCGATGCCAGATGTTGTAGTTAATGACCTGGGGAAATATATGGTTCTTATGGAAGGGATGCTGGTAAAAACTTCAGAGAGGGCTCATTTGATTGGAAATTGAAAGTTATAGTTCAGTTTTTGACAGTTTAAAAGAGATTGGAGGGCAACTAGCCCCCCCCCCCCACGCCCCCTTTCCTCCAAATTCATCCTATACACATTTTGAGATAGTCATTAAGTTAAAACAATTTCAAAAGTCAGATAAAAAAAACTCAGCTGCCAACACAACCACCCAGGGCCTGGGGGCAGGCTTTGAAAGTTATGCCCTGGGGCATATATGGTTCTTATGAAAGAGATGCTCGTATGAACTTCAGAGAGGGCTCATTTGATTGGAAATTGAACATTCTAGCTCACTTTTTAAAAGTCAAAAGAGATCAGAGGGCAACTAGCCCCCCCCCCTATGGCTTCTTTTTGCAAACCTATCTGAGATACATATTTTGTTAAAAATAGTTCAAAGGTCGGAAAAGAAAAACTCCGCTGTCAATACATCCCCGCAGGACCCGGGGGAAGACATTCTAAGTTATGCCCTATAGGCATGTATGGTTCTTATGAAAGGGACGGTCGTATAAACTTCACAGAGGGCTCATTTGGTTGGAAATTGAAAGTTCTAGTTTACTTTTTAAGAGTCAAGAGGTTTCAGGGATCTAGCTCCCTCCCCTACGTCGTTTTTTCCCCAAACCCATCGGCTACAAATTTTAAGATAGCCATTTTTTTAAATAGTTCAAAGGTCAGATAACAAAAACTCCGGTGTCGACACAACCCCCCAGGGCCCGGGAGGTAGGCGTTGTAAGTGTTGTCTTGGAGCGTATATGGTTCTTATGAAAGGGATGCTCGTATAAACTTCTGAAAGGGCTCATTTGATTGGAAATTGAAAGTTCTAGTTCACTTTTTAAGAGTCAAACGATATCCGAGGGCAACTACCCCCCCCCCCCAGACACCCTTTTTCCCCAAACCCATCCGATACAAATTTTGAGACAGCCATTTTTTAAAATACTTCAAAGGTCAGATCAAAAGAACTCCAGTGTCAAAACAACCCTCCAGGGCCCGGGGGCAGGCATTGTAAGTTATGTCCTGGGGTCATATATGGTCCTTATCAAAGGGATGCTCGTATAAACTTCAAAGAGGGCTCATTTGAATAGAAATTAAATGTTCTAGTTCATTTTTTCAGAATAAAAAAAGATCTGAGGGCAACTAGCCCCTCCCACTCTCCATGCCTTTGGGTTTATTGGATGGATAAAACCATCTGATAAATATTTGAAGTGACAATTTTGTTATAAACAGTTCAAACATCAGTTATCAAAACTCCAGGGTGGACACAACCCTCCAGGGCCCAGGGGCAGGCGTTGTAAGCTATACTCGGGGGGTATATATGGTTCTTATAGAAGGAATGATTAGAGTGCTAAGTTATATTTCTACGACCGCCATAGGAATTACCATGCTATTCTACGACCGCCATGGGACCATGCTATTCTACGACCGCCATAGGAAAACATTTTTACGACCGCCATAGGAATTACCATGCTATTCTACGACCGCCATAGGACCATGCTATTCTACGACCTCCATAGTAAAACATTTCTACGACCGCCATAGGAATTACCATGCTATTCTACGACCGCCATAGGACCATGCTATTCTACGACCGCCATAGGAAAACATTTCTACGACCGCACTAGGAATTACCATGCTATTCTACGACCTTTAAAGTTGGCAAGGTATAATTTGGTCAAATATGTTTTGAGAGTATGATCATAATTATATAACTCAACCGAACCGGTATTTGAGACAACACTCATTTTTTAGGAGCCAATCATAGACATTGGTGCTTGCTCAATATACGGTAACTCGAGTGGTGATTGGTTAAAAATAAAGGACTAGTTTTTTATTCATCCTTGAGATTTTTGTATAAAATGTTCATACATTACGATTTAATTTTCATTATATTTTCATATATTCTAGATAATACATCGATTATTATTAACTTTGAAACAATGGATCCGTCAATTTTCAATGTGAGTACAGCTTACTGAATTTCTTAATTTATTTCCAAATAAAAAAAAATTTATTTACCAGTAAATTCGAATCTTAGGAGCATAGGCCCCTCCTCCCCTCCAACAATAAAAACCCTAAAATATGATGAGTATACTCGCTAGAAAACCCAATGTACGCTTTTTTTCTTTTATGTAAAACAAAAACATCTCCACTTCTCTGTCTAAGAGCAAAATTCCTTAGTTTTATTTATTTCGTTTAAAAAATGCCCCTTTTTCCCAATTATCAAAAAATCTTTTTTCCGGTCTAAAAACCACATGTGTTTATAATTACAGAGAGTCCCTTTTGAAGCCAGAGTTCAAACGTGTCTTATCTGATTTATGTAAACAAAAGGTTGATGATGAAGACAGGGATTTGTGTAATTCTCGTCAGAAAACTTAGAATTTATATAAAACCAAATCGTATTCAAATATTTTCTTGGGGAGAAAATTTTAAATTTTGTACTAATTTGGATTTTAGCTCACATTTAACAGACTTAGTCATAATTAGTTGTAAGTATGAATTAACATCTTAATTTATAGCCTAATTGCATGAATACAAACGGAACAATGAGCCTTTTTTTGTGCTTTCACAAGAAAATAGCTTGTATTTAACGAACTTAGCTGTAGTTAGTTGAAAGTGTGCTTAAATATCTTCATTTTTTCTTCTGTAAAAAGGGGAATTATTTTTCCAATGCTAAATTTTTCTTCTTTTTAAGGAGGAGGAAGATTCCTACAATTACTCCCCCTCCGAAAAGAGACCAAGATGGGGTGATAACACATCAATGCAAGCTGCAAGACCATCCGTCATTAGATATGCTAGCTCCATTACAAGTTCTCTGGACCAACCAGGGCCCTCTCAAGCCAGTGTCAGCGCTGCACAAACCTCTATGCAACCTGGCAGAAAATTCAAGGGAGAGTGGATAGATTCTCATAATACATCAACCTCATCTATGCAAGATACGGACATCACCGCCCCATCCGACACACACGTGCAGTCTGAATTTGGAAATGTACGTATTTTTTACCTAATGTACTTTACGTTATTGCTATTACAAATAGTAAATTTTTAAAACGAGTAGATTTGTAGGAAAAATGAATCCGATCGCTATTTCTTATGGATGACTAGATTGGTAGGAAAAAAAGAGTCATTTTTTTAATGAGTTATTAAGACAATTGTTGAGTTTTTATTATTTTTTTTTATAATTATTGACAATTATTGAATTATTGAGATTTTTTTTCCATATTTTATTGCTTTTAGTCAAATGTTGCGATGTGTGTGTGTGTGTGTGTGTGTGTGTGTGTGTGTGTGTGTGTGTGTGTGTGTGTGTGTGTGTGTGTGTGTGTGTGTGTGTGTGTGTGTGTGTGTGTGTGTGTGTGTGTGTGTGTGTGTGTGTGTGTGTGTGTGTGTGTGTGTGTGTGTGTGTGTGTGTGTGTGTGTGTGTGTGTGTGTGTGTGTGTGTGTGTGTGTGTGTGTGTGTGTGTGTGTGTGTGTGTGTGTGTGAACGGTGCATGCGCTGCTTATTTTTTCTATCTACCCGATAATTCATGGAGATAGTATAATGAATATTGCAAAATCAATAACGACGTAATGATTTTCACTATTTTGTTGTGTGTCTGTGTGTGTGTGTGTGCGTCGCCTCTGTGTATGTCTCGTCTCTGTGTGTGTCTATGTGTGAGCAGTGCATGCGCCGTGTCTACTCGATAGTTATTTGAGATAGTATAATGAATATTGCAAATTCAATAACAACGTAATCAAATCCGACTAGGAAAAAAATACTGTGCTATAATTATGATAAAACTTTCTTCAAAAAAATAAAAATAAATTGTTTCATAAATCCAACTAAGAAATTAATAGTGTGCTATAATTATAATAAAACTTTCCTAAAAAAAAATTGTTTGATAAATCCAACTAAGAAAAAAATAGTGTGCTATAATTATGATAAAACTTTCCTAAAAAAAAAATTGTTTGAAAAATCCAACTGAGAAAAAAAACAGTGTGCTATAATTGTGATAAAACTTTCGTCAAAGAAAAAAAACTCAATTTATTAATTTTCTAGTTAAAGGGGGAAGCTACGAAAACAACTGACCTCCCTGGCCCGGGACTTCAAAGTATCATGGGCAATTGTCCCCTCTCGCCGGATGATGATGTTAGTGAAGGTACGTTATTCGGTAATCCCTTGGATTTTCAATTTACAACTGAAGAAATGGACAGCCTTATGCAAATTGTTGGACCTAATGCTCCCGGGGATATTTTGGACAATGATTTTATAATTAGCGAATTGGGTCCTGTGCAAATAGGTGCAGGACATGAAAATAGTGTCATATCCCCGGAACTACGTGAATTTTATTTGTTAGAGTCTGCTCTAGGTCACTTACAAACATATAGGGTAGATTTGAACCCTCCCGAAGAAAACGTGGTCGACGGGAGTGATATTTTAACAGACCCTGTAAATGTTCTTCATAGCTACATTGACCGAATTCGAGCACTTATTGAGATTCAGATTCAGAATTGGGAGGGTCAAGGGGGGATTAAAGCATCGGTAAATCTAAAAGTTTATTTGCAAAAGGCGACATCTGGGGACATTTTTTATTTTCATTTTTCAACTGGCAACCAAACTTTTTACCCTGGTCTAAATGAATTTGAGGATAACTTTTTCAACTGGTTAAATAAATTGAGATTGACTTTGGACAAATTTAATGACAGGGGGAGTGTGTCCAACATTTAAAGAAAATAACATATTGTTATTAATCTCTATAGATTTAAAAAACTAGATTTTAAGAGGGGGTCAGGGAGGTAGAGTTATAGACCACTAAAATGCCCCCCAGATTGTTTGGCTACAAGAGGAGTTCAAAGTTTCAAATTTGACACGGGGCTGCAGTGATTTAAAAATGTATTTTTAGCAACAGTCAGTAAAACATTTAATAATTAGTCAACAATGAAAAATCTAGATAGCCCTGAGCGGAACGGCGGTGAAAATTTTCCTAAGGTAAATTTTGATTGTTTAGAGGGGAAGTATCCGGCGTCCTTGAAAGAAATAACCATATTTGAAAAAGCAAATGAAAATCCTGGGTTGGGGATGGTTGTTCTCCAGTATGACACAGAATTTGTAAAGGGGGGAAAGAAACCAAATAAAAAAGGAGTTTTATATTCAGTTAGGACACCGTCGGTAGATAATGTTAAAAATTGGGTTTGGGTTATTTACGAGCCTCCCAAAGATGCAAATTCCTATGGTCATTTTTTCCCCGTTACAGCAATAAGTCGACTCTTATCCCAAGGCGTTCGGAAAGGGAAGCTTCACTATTGTCCCATGTGCCTTTCTACATTTAAAAATGAGAAAACATTATCGAATCAAATGAAACATTGCACAATTCAAGGCAATCAAAGAATTGAAATACCAGCAGAAGGCAAAGATACTTTACAATTTAAAAACTTTCAAAATTCCCTGCTACAAGCTCATAAAGTATCTTTCGATTGTGAATCAAAAGTGGTGGAGGTATTGGACCCATCAAGGCCAAATATAGTCGAGGAACACAAACTAGTTGCGTGTTCCTATACGCATGCTCGTCGCGATTCCAATAATAAAAAGCAGCTGGAAGAGTTTTTTTGGCTATGAATGAGGAGTATAGCATGGAAAAGTTATTGATATCTTTAATAAAAACAGCAAATAGCGCAAATTCACGATTGCGTCACACCAACTACCCAATGACATTATCAGATAAGGAGCAACTGGCACTAGAAAAAGGGACAATTTGTTGGATTTGTATGAGTGCTCTTGCCCCAAAAGACGCTGTCCAGGATCTTGATCAGCTTATTGACCCCAATTCAACGGGGAAAAGTAACTTTCGATGATGGGCTCATAATTCATGTAATTTACAAATTAAACAGAAACTTTTTCTTCCGGTTTTCATACATAACTCTAACTTCGATCTAAAATAAGTGCTACTAGCAATGGCACATCTTCAGAGAAATTGAACGGTGAATGATGCACGGGTGATAGACAGCTTTTCCTGCAAAATCATTCATAAATCATCTGAAAAGTTGCTTGTTTTGGAATTTATGTGGAAATTTGTTGAAGACGATGTTGAGTACACGAATAAAATTCGATTTTTATATTTCTACAGTTTTTTCCCTAGATCATTGAGTGAATTATTTCAAGTGCAGAAAAACGATGACAGCTGCAACGCTTTCCCCCTTTTCAAGCAACAATTTCCAAATGATTTATATGATTTGTTGACGGTCAAGGGCATATATCCTTATGATCATTATTCTTCCATGTCGAGATTCGCCGAGAAAACTGTTCCCTTGATTGAATCGTTTACGATAGTCTACACGATCGTAGGTTCACCCCTGATAAATACAGTTTTTCTAAAAAAAAGTTTGGGCAGAGGGAGGGTGTAAAAATGGGTTTGACTACTGCAAGCTGTATTTGTCGAGTGATGTGTTAACTTTGTTAGACATTATGTGTAAAAATACGGACAAAATCTATGGTGATTTAATCTTGATTTGGGGTATTATTTTTAATCTCCTCATTGGGTGATGGACCTCATCCTAAAAATTAGTGGGGAAAAAATTGGGCTAATCACAGACACCGTTCAGCATCTGTTCATCGAAAGGTCAATGAGGGGTGGATTTGTTTTTCACGGGGTTCTTATCTTGGAAATTAATCCAAGTGGAGAGAATACGGGGACAAAATCGGATGCAGTTTTCCTTGATATGAATTCTCTCTACCCCTCGGCCATGTCCCATTATGCGCTACCTTGCGATGACTATAAATGGCTCAATGACCCTCAAGCTCCCCATTTCCCCAACATTGACAGTGTTAAGGAGAATGGACCGGTTGGATGGTTTTTTTAAATTGATGGGGAGATACCAGTTGAGCTTCACGATTCAGTAAAGGATTTTGTTTTCCTGTGCATTAACAGACCTGTGACTAGGGGCTCATTGAGCCCCCGCAATAGGCGTTTCTCATAGTTGGACCAATCTTATTGGTTCCCTTCAAAACAAAAACTTATTGCTTACATCTTCCGAAAAAAAATACTGTTGCACATCTTGTGCCTTTAAAAAGAATGTGTAACAACGATTTCATGATCAAAAAGTTTGATAGATCACTCCAATTTTCTCAAAAACCCTATTTAATAACATTTGTTGACACTTTTGTCAAGAAACGTTCTGAAGCACAAACGAAAGCCGAAAATGAAATTGATAAGCTTATTTTGAATTCGGCTTTCGGTAAAATGTGTAAGAGTGTTCGCAATAGGAATCGTTGTGACGTCGTGACCGATCCCGACCATTGTGCTCAATTTATTACCGATCAAAACTACACTTCCTTTGAGATCTTGCCCCGGACATGGTAATATGTAATAGAATGAAAATTCCAAGAGATGGAAAAAGTGATGCAGTAAGTATTATCTAAGATATTTCTGAAAGGATTAAGTTGGAATTAACATACAATTTTGCCAGGTTAAAAGAGCTTACAAAGCGGCAAGTATTGGTGTAATATGGGTACAAGGATTCTATACTGTGAATAGTAAAAAACCCAAGTATTCTGAATTAATTGGTATACGTTAAAATTATTAACTCGTAGGTGGACGACTTTCATGAAAATGATGCATGTCCTGTTCTCGTAACACGTCGAGTGCACCAAGCGTTTTTCCTTTTTAAGTCAGAACCAGGGCACAATCTGCCTGTTAAAAGTGTGTTTTCAACTCCAATGGTCAACTTTACGTAAACGCACAATGAGGAAATCGAAATACCCTGCCAAGTAGTGCCCATACCCTATTTGGATAAGAATTTCGATATGAATATTAATAGGGACTGTTCTGCTCAAATTACAACTCCACGAGCCAAATTGCTGGCAATTCATTCCCTAAACTACAGGAACTTTACTGTAAATATAGAAGAAATTGCAATTAGTAGCGTTTCCGACAAGTTCTATGTTTTTAAAGATGGTGTGACTATCCTCCCCCTTGGGCACTATTTAACTTCGGACCGGGCCGAATGTGTTATCCATAGGGAAAGTCTCGGTTTGAATAAAGTCCAAAAAATTTTTCCAAAAACCTTGAAGGGGGGGGGCCTCGCGGCCTTGGGGGGGGCCACCAGCGGGGGGCGCACCGCCACTACCAAAGTTATCTTTTTTTAACTTAGAGCAGATTTTTTTTGTGCTTTTGTACATGTTGCATTGAAAAGAAAAAAAAAGTGATATTATTTTAAGTGCTTTTTCTAGTGCATTTTTTTATAAATAAATTTAAAAGGTATATTTTTCTTTGTTTTCTGTAAAGTGCTGTTTTTAATACAAGAAATATGATTCTTTATTGATTTTTTTTTTCTTGACCACACAGACTAGTAGTAGTAGGGGAAATTATTTAGTCAGTAGACAACTATAGTCTACAATTAGTTGTCCAGGTGAACTATTGAAGGGAACTTATATCAATTTAAAACATCATTCAGATCATTTATGTGTGGGCCCTCAATGCCGGGCAAAACATCACTCTTAACTAAAATAATTAAAAATTGCGATAAAATGTTTGTGGAAAAGACGAAAAAAATCTACTATTGTTACAGTATTTGGCAGGAGTCATACGATAAAATAAAAGCAATTGCTACCACGGGATTGGTGCAGATACAATTCATACAGGGACTTGATGTTTTCAGCATTATTGAACCAAACTCTTGGCTGATTATTGACGATCTGGTTGAATCTATTGATAAAATGGTCCTATGAAATGCTAAAACTGTTCACCGTTCGCTCTCATCATGATCAGTTTTCCGTCACTCTCGTTCTACACAATCTCTTTCATCAGAGCAAATTTATGCGAATACTTGCATTGAACTGCACCTACTATATCATCTACAGAGTTGTTCGTGATTCTAGCTCCCTAATAACTCTCAATAAACAAATCTATCCAGGCGCCTCTAAATTTCTGCCCTCAGCATACAATCAGGCAACTAATAAACCCCACGGCTATATCCTATTGGATCTTAATAAAAATACACCCGTGGATCTGCGTGTAGTCACAGATATTTTCGACAATAAAATTACACTATATCTCCCCGTGAACACTAAAAAGACCTATTAGTTGCTATCATGACGCTTAAGAAACTAATTAAAAATAAACATCTGTTTTAAGTTCTAAGCGCTTCAAACCTCTCGCTTAGGATAGCCCTATTCAAACATGGTATTCACAATAATTTCATTAATTTAATATTTGAGCTTTGTATAAATTTTACAGAGGGCAATGTTGAACTTAAAGAAGAAGTTAAGCAGCAGGCTATGCAACATAATTACCTTGTACGTACATGGGCCTTTAAAGTAAAACTATAGAATTTTTGAAAGAGACGACTTCTTCACGTGGGTGGTAGCTTTTTCACGCTTTTACTGCCGATAATTGCAGGACTTGCAAACAGTCTTCTCTAGAGAGAGAATGACAAAATCGTATAAATTGACACTAATAGAACTTGTTCTCTCATCTGTGGAACACTTTGAGAACAATCTGAGTAAATTCCTTGACAACGAGAATATTGAGGATGATAAAAAACTGCTTTTACTTCAAGATACACTTCGCCGAGTGGACAAACATAAGTCCTATCGTTTGAAGGCCACTGCTGGTATTGATCACAAAAAAGAATCATCTCCTCAAGAGTCCGCTGCTGCTGCTGCTGGAACACAATTAAAGAAGGAGGAATTGGATTCAATTGTATTGAAAATTGATATATATTGCCCCAAAAATAGCTTGAAAAAATAACACGGCTCCTAACCTATCTAATGGAAAGTGGTCAAGATCAGGTTCATTGAAAGCATTGGGAAAGGGATTATAAGTCAAGGTAAGAGCTATAATCTACTTGATTTAATCTATGATATGTTTAAAAATCGTATATGACTATTATCATTTGACTCTCATATATAAAAATTTCTAAATAAATTAAACTTCCAAATAAGTCTTAATGGCAATTTAAAAATTCTAAAAAAATTAAATTAAGATGCACCATCAACAACAACAACATTAAATCATGAAGAGGAAGAAGAAGAAGAAGAAGAAGAATTTATATCAATATTGGAAAATACTAGCACACCTAGTGGGAAAAACTTGACAATGGTGATGGCGAGGAAAAAGCGAAAACGTATCATGTCACCACCACCACCACCACCAACCACTAGTATACAAAAGGGTAGCGGACGTTACAAAACGTGTTTACGTTCAAAATGGTTTAAGTTCTGAAAGGTGTTTATGAGAATATTGGTGAGGTGGGGAGTTTAAGTTCCCCCACCACTCTTTCCAAGGTCACTGGTGTTCAAACTAAAAGTGTACAAGACTATCTACAAAATGAATCAAGTTACACTCTGCATAGAAATCATAGACTTCGTGCTAATCAATATCGAAAAACTAAAGCCTTTTTCCCATTGCATATAATGCAAGCAGATCTCCTAACTCTAGATGAGATTCAAAGACGTCACAATACACCGTACAAGTACATTCTACTTCTAATCAGTGTTTTTAGTTGCTATGCATATGCCATTCCATTGCGATCAAAGAGAGGCGTTGAAGTTGCTCAGGCCATTGAAAGTATTCTCGAACAGGATTCATATAAAAAAATCCAAAGGGATCGCGGTAGCGAATTTGTTAATCCTCATGTTGCAAAAGTACTATTGAAAAATAGTACACTGCTCTATCATGTTCATAGTCCTATACAGGCTTCATTGGCAGTATGATTAATAAAAACAATTCGACTCTTAAACTCAAGATAATGTACATTCAAAAATACACCCGGTTTTATTTATGATTTAGATAAAATCATGTTGATTTATTATCAACGACCTCACCGATCATTGTCAATCAACCCCAACGGAAGTTCATCATTCTGATCATGATACAATTGACACCTTTCTTAAACAATATTCCAATGAAACGATTGTCAAGAAGAAAAATAAATTCAATGTTGGTGATACTGTTCGAATTAATAGGACGACTAATGTTTTTGAAAAGGAGAATTACCTGTAGCCTACCGAACTTTTCAAAGTGGCAAAAATCCAAGACACTAAACCCATAACTTATCATTTGCACGATACCAAAGATGAACAGATTCTTGGTGGCTTTTATGCCTAAGAATTACAAAAAGTTAAAAATAAGAGTGAAATTTGTCAAATTGAAAAGATGTTGAAGAATCGTACTCACAGGGGTAAGAGAAAGTTGCGTGTTCGGTGCCAAGGACACAACTCTGATTTTGATTCTTGGATCGGTGTTGAAGATATTGACAATATCCAATGGTTTCTATGTAACATTTATGTCCAACGTTTCCGATCCTCTCTACAATGACTTGAATAGGACAAGTGATTTTTGGACAAAACTCTCCCCGGCCATCAAATTTGACGGTGCGTATGAAGTGGCTCTTGTCGACTGTATTCTCAAAAATACCTATGACATCCTTAGAAAGGATCGTGTGTATGATATAAAAGTTATACCATTCGATTGGACACTCTTTGTTGACTAGGAATGGGTTGAAGCACTTAAATCTAGCGAATATCCACATGCCAAATTGAAATATATTGAATACGATAATTTGACAGATTTGTGTCGTATAATCAATAGAAAAATCTCATATCTTAGGAATGGTAAATTCTATTTTAATTA
The DNA here is from genome assembly GCF_049724085.1 of Artemia sp. Qi Xiang Cuo. Taxonomy (NCBI): domain Eukaryota; kingdom Metazoa; phylum Arthropoda; class Branchiopoda; order Anostraca; family Artemiidae; genus Artemia; species Artemia sp. Qi Xiang Cuo. Next base: position 69,858,964 of record NC_142795.1, on the reverse strand, counting down.
TTCATTGGAACACGATAGGATTTACATTACCTCGTCTTGTTGACACTGAAATAATTATTCTCAATGATAATCTGAAAGACGTTCTTGGCTTTAAACAGAATACGATCAATGGGAAAAATGCTGGCACCGTTTACGGGATGGATCAAGTTATTTTTGCTGATTATCCACCTCGTTTCGCCTCGGACTCTTGCATATTTCTCTATGCATTTTTTGTGGAAACATCGAGAGTTGGTCATTCAAATGTACCCCTCCTACATATTGTTTAACGAAAAAAAACTCATGAACTTGTTCATCACTATAATTTACAACATTTTCAGTATGGTCCTGTAAACACTCCGTATTTGGAACTCTGTCAGTTAACATTAAGAAGTAAATTAGGTGATCCTCTAGCAATAAAAAGAGGCTTAGCAGTGATTACATGTCATTTTCGACCTATTGTCGGCGACAGCACAATCACCTAAAATGAACAATAGAAGAATTCCATTTGTCTGCCCCGATATCGATTGCTAGGTTGGTGCTTTGAGTCCACGTCAAATAGGCAATGGATTGGACTACTACAAAGGGCGTACTCCAATATCTAGATTTTGTCTTGATAACTGGTTTGCTAGGCTATTTCGTTCTGCACTACCCCTTGCCAGATAAAATCTTGTATCTGCTGCATCAAATTTTGCTGCCTCCACACAACAGGACTGGTGGTCGGGCAAGAATTTCAAGGAGAGTGTTAAGGAAAATATTAGATTTTCAGCAAGAGCCGTTGGTGAGCAATTAAAATCTCGGGAAAATGGGGAGGGATTGAAAAGGATGCGTGCACGTCATTCGCTCATCAGTCTCCCCCCAGGCGGGAAGCGAAGGACATCACCAAGTACTTTGAGGAATAAAACAAGGAAGACCAATAAGCAGAAAAAGAAAAAGATTGTTAGATCAAAGAAGGATTTCTTCTCTTAAGATGACTTATCTCCCCCACAAGGAATCATATCCATCAATCAGTTCCTCATTGAATCTATTCAATGCTGAAAATGTTGATGTCAGTGTCAAGTATGGCTACTTTGAAAAATTTCATCCCCAAGAACCCCTCTCGGAAAACATACACATTCAAATATTTTCTAATGCAGGCGATTTCATTGATTTTTCATCAATATTTATTGATTTAAATTTTGCGGTGACGAAAAATTCATATAATACAATTCGAACTGCAGGCGACGGCCTCTCCTATGAAAACTATATTCTAAACAATCTGTTCAAACAAAGTAATGTATTTATTAATGGAACATTGGTGAGCACTAGCAATAATTTATCCAACTATGCAAGCTACATACAATTTATGATGATGACACCAAAGGCGTACAAGGAGTTGATAGGACAATCATTGGGCTATGAATATCGATCAGGTGTGGATACTGATAGTGAGTTGACTACTGCAGTGAGTCAGGAGTATCATATAGTTGGAAAATTAAATCATTAGATATTCAATATATCTAAATGGTTACCCCCAATGTCAAGATTGACATAAAGTTGTAACTGGCGCTATCAAATTTCATTCTGAGAAAAACCCTTCCTGCAGCACCCCATTCAAATGTCATTGTCACATCGGCAATTATCCACGTCCAAAAACAACAGGTTATGAGCTCTGTTGCATTGGCAGTGGAAAAACTAAGAGCCAATGGCAACAATATTAAACTTCTTGTCCCCCATACGATCAGCAATCAACGTCACATTGCCATCGGCTCTCGTAGCTATAGCGATTCATGGATTATCAATGGAGAAATCCCATCAAAATTGGCTTTGGCCCTTGTAAAGAGTGGCAGTGCCGTTGGATCCTGGACGGAATCCCCCCATGATTCTATTTTTTTTGGTCTATCTAGCCTTGTGTGCAAAGTGAATGGTATTCCACTGTACACTCTATCTTTTTTCACAAAAAATCCTATAGAACTCTGTACGAGTTGACTATGCAGACTCTAGTGCATGACTCTCAATTATTTGAACATGGAATTACTGATCCAATGTTTTCAAAAAAAATCATAGAGTAATTTTTTTGAAATTGTCGGGAATTCCGAATATAAGCATTGTGTAAACAGGGTGTGTCCGTTTAGAGTGTAAAATTGTCGGAGCTTTGACTGAGATTATCACGCTAATATCACGGAGTCAATTTGAAGCCTCTTGGTAAATCATATCCGACGGCAGTGTTCTACTAGACCTTGTACCCTGAACACAAACCAAATAATGAATGTACTTAGTATGGATCCATACATGTCCCAGTACAAGTCCTATTGCATGCCTACGGACTTCATTGAAAAAATTCCAAGTGTTAACAATACCCTAATCATTGTTAATAGCAGTCCATTGACTTTGAAGACCGGCTATTGGCTATGCATCTTTCAAATAGCGAAGAATATTGAATTTTTTGATCCTCTTGGCCTATCGTATAAATTCTACACTCCATACATCAGCAACTTTATTGAAAGCAATGGGAAAACCATTATTCAAAATCAACGAGGAGTACAGGATTTAACGACTAAGACATGTGGCTTTCATGCACTACTCTTTTTCATGTTCAGATGTCGTGGCTACACGTTACAAGCAGTTTCTCAACATCTATGTTGACTTACCATGATTGAATGACTTTCAATTGGAAAACATATTTACAAGCTTATTTCATATTGATTTTAGTGCAATACTAATAAATTGTTCTAGAATTATGTTTAACATCTCTTAATGATAAACATTTATATACATGATAAAAAAAACGACTTTTCTACTCTTTAGATTTCATCTTCTAATAGGTATAGGTATTTGTCGACAACAACTAGTGCAGGTAGATTATCTGAATTCACAGTGTACTGATTCTGATGTACTGCAATGTCAGGGTCACATTTTCTACAGTAGAGTGTAACTTCACTCTTGTCATATCTCTTTGTATAGTCGATGATACTATTCTCGTTCATTCTATAGAATTCACATGTTTCAATTTGTCTATTTGAAGGAATTTCACAAAAAGTGTCCTCAAGTGTCGAATCACATTCCGTCACAGCCAAATAAAAATCAGTGGGCTTATAATCATAACACCCATTGTCTTCACAACGATGACGTAGAAACCATATTCTTTTGTTGTTCCAACAGTTGAATCGCTGAGCCGGCTCCTCCTCCCAGAACAATCTAAAACCACGACGATGCCAATCTCATAGCAAGAAACTAAAATCACGCTTAGGATTCTTTCCAATTATACCAGGATATGTATTCTGCCACTGATTATATTTATAATAGTAACAAATGGAGCATAGGTGCCCTCTAGGATGAGATTCACAAATCTTATCAAAACAGTACATACAACCTTTAATTTTTAAAGCATTTCCTCTGTGCAATTTACATGGGTTGCATAATCTACACTTTTCATCATACTCATCAATCATTGTGCAATTCTCACATGACGACGAGCTGCTCAGCGTATAAATGCATAACGGGCATGTATGGAACATTTTTTCATGTGTTGACGCTCTCACTGCCACAATGAAACTGAGCTACCAACAACAAAATATTGTCTGAGATAGAGAGAGGAGTAAATCTTTGTTGAGCACCATCTTCGTCATGAAAAAAAGTCCTAAATTTCTAAACTAATGTTTAAAATCATATCCACAATATCATTTTGCTGTGTCGTGATCCATATATCTATAAACTGTCTAAATCCATTTGGACCACGATATAGAAGCTTCATACAATAGTCGAATGATAGAGACCCAGTTTTCTTTATATCGACAAACATCCCCCGGAAAAAGTCTTCCTTTGAATTGTCAGCTCTAGAATATCGTCATCTAGAATCAAACGGTTTTCCATAAGCAATAGATTCCCAATGATTTACTCTTTCTCGAATCTATCCATTTTTCAGAGTCTAACACTGTCACAACCAACTTCAGACTAACCAAAAATTTTTTTTCCACTCTAGAAAATATACACTAGTCTACTATAGAAAGGAAAATACCAGTGGTTTAGAAACCATTTTATTGAGTATAATTACAACAATAATAATATTCACTGAAACATTTTGTTCTCATCAATATATTTCGATAGCATATCTAATGCTGACCGAAGTTTATTTATATGAAGAATATTAACTTTTCCAGCAAAACATAGTTGCTCCTCCTGCTTAAACTTGCTTAATGATATCACGTATCTAGCATACATATTGTTCCATTTAAGGCATAGTCTACAGCCTCCGGCTATTTCCACAGCCACATTGGGTACTCGTATATCGTTGCTGCTGCTCTCGGCTCCATCATTAATCTCCAATAATGTAAATACACAACTCATTTTTTCTCTACTAATATCCTTTCAAATAAACTATTCTCTCTGAATTCAATTCTCTTACTAATATGAATTGTAAAGAAAACCTTTCCTTTTATTCAAATCCCAATCACCAATCGAGTTATCGCATATGGAGTAATCACCACTCTCTCATTGGCTCCTAAAAAACAGCTGTTATCTCAAAAAACCCGTTCCGTTGAGTTATATAATTATGATCATACTCTCAAAACATGTTTGACCACATTATACCTTGCCAACTTTTAAGGCCGTAGAATAGCATGGTAATTCCTAGTGCGGTCGTAGAAATGTTTTCCTATGGCGGTCGTAGAATAGCATGGTCCTATGGCGGTCGTAGAATAGCATGGTAATTCCTATGGCGGTCGTAGAAATGTTTTCCTATGGCGGTCGTAGAATAGCATGGTCCTATGGCGGTCGTAGAATAGCATGGTAATTCCTATGGCGGTCGTAGAATAGCATGGTAATTCCTATGGCGGTCCTAGAAATATAACTTAGCACTCTACTGGGATGCTCGTATAAACTTCAGAGAGGGCTCATTTGATTGAAAATAGAAAGTTCTAGTTCACTTTTTAAGAGTCAAAATAGACAGAAGTACAATTAGCACCCCCTCCCGCAGTCTATTTTCCCAAAACCCACCCGATATAAATTTTGAGATAGCCATTTTGTTAAAAATAGTTCAAACATCAGATAATAAAACTCCGGGTTGACGCAAACCCATTTTTTCACTTTGATATTGTAACTTTGATACCAGTTTTGATAATTTGATGAACATTTGATTTTTTTAGAAAAAGTTTGATTTTGAAATAAGGAATTTTAAAAACTTGAAACTTTTTTCAATCAAAAATGAGCAAAATAAATTAAAAAAAAACTTTCCGAAAAATAAGTTTTTCAAAGAACAGTAAAGGCCATTTTAAACTTAAACTCAGCAGATACAAATACCTGTTAGAATTCAAACTCAAAACGACCAAAAATTAATATTAAAGAATAAATGAAACCCAAAACGAACAGAAATTAAATAAACAATCATAGCAAAAAACACACAACAAGTAACAATATAAATGAATAAATAGATCTTAAAGCAAGTAATGCTTATATTGAATATGAAAATCAAGCTTAAAACGAAAAAAAATATTTTCCTATTGAAGTATAAATGAAACTTAAAACAACAAAAAAATAAATAAGCAATCAATGCGAACAAACATACAATAGATATTAATGTGAATGAATAAACAAATCTTAAGACGAGTGAAACTTAAATTGAGTATGCAAATCAAGCTTGAAACGAACAAAAATCACTACAAACAAGAGTTTGGGTATCGCCTCCTTCTCTCACTGTAAAAGTCTTAAACCTACTGCGTCATTGGCGCTTTACTTAAAACTATATGCCTCTTCAACAGTCTTGTAAAGTATAAACAACATCAAATTGAATATTTGATGTATAATGATATTAATTGTTGAAAGATCCATCAGTTCAAGAATTTATTTCACTGTAATTTTATTTTTATTTTCAATGCTGTAAGAACTGGAAAAGAAAATATTTGTAATATAATTCGTTTTCAGTTAAGCACCAATGACGCAGTAGATCCTACGCAGATCCAACTGAGAACAGTTTCTCAGTATGGGCCCTCCCCAGGCCACTCAGCGCGTCCCCAGGTGGCGGATAGGGGAACGTCCTACAGATATGTAGGGTACCTCCATAAAGGGAGGCGCGGACCAAGGGGGACCTAGCCCCTGGGGGTCCATCATTGAAACTGGGGTACTCTTACCCGGGGGTCATAAATACAGGCGGAGGAGGAAGAAATGAAATCAGAAATGAATTGTCAATGAATCTGCCAAGAAACCATATCTTTTCAAAATATGAACAAAGGCTTAAAAGATCAAAGTAGAAGTGCTACCGCGTCCGGGGAAACCGACGAACCTTGTGATTTGATGATGATAAGGAATGAGAATAATGATGAATTTGCTACCGCGTACGGGGAAGCCGACGACCATAGGCCTAGGACGACTCCCAGACGGGATGAGAGTTTAATATCAGCGAAAAACACTCTCAATATTGGTACACTAAATACCCGGACTTTAGCTAAACCTGGCAAAATGTATCTGGTGTTCAAAGAAATTGATAGATACAAGTGAGATATAGTCGGTATGTCTTAGACACACCTTCCTCGAAACGGAGAAGAAAACATCCTTGGAACCACTTTCCTACTGTCGGGACGTTCTGATGGTGTCCATCGGCAGGGTGTCGGCTTCACTCTCTCTCCGGCCGCCAAAAGATCACTAATGACTTTCACTCCTGTATTGGAGAGAATAGCGACCATCCGCCTGAAAGGGCCCATCAAAAATCTCTCAGTCGTCCAGATATATGCCCCGGATTCAGCCCGTAGTGAAGAGGAGTGCGACCAATTCTACTTTCAGCTACAAAGCGTTACTGACCAGATCCCCAAAAATGATATATTTATCGTGTTGGGTGACTTAAATGCGATAGTTGGCAGTTGCCATGCTGGTCGAAAAGATGTCATGGGCCCACACGGAAATGGCCGTATTAATGCAAGGGGAGAACGGCTTATTGACTTCTGCAGGGAGAATGAACTCTACATCACTAATACCGCTATCAAGCACAGACACCGCCGAAAGGTAACATGGAGATCCCCTGATGGAGTCACTGAAAATATGATCGACTACGTCCTGGTATCCAAACGTTGGAAGTCATCTGTAATGGACACTGTCTCACTATCCGGTGGAGATTTCGACTCGGACCACACACTCCTGATGTCCAAAATCAAGTTGAGGTTAAAACGTCTCCTAAAAACCACAAAAATCCCAAGATTCCGAATGGAACTCCTCCGAGACCCCACCAAAAAAGCCACGTATAACTCTAGCCTGTCTACAAAATTCCGTGACATCCTCAGTACATCCAATCCACTCGCAACTCCCGAAGAGATTGATCGCTTGGCTGAACATGCCACCTTTGCAATCCTCGAGACTGCAAGCGACATCCTTTGTAGAAAAGCCAAAATTGAAAAGCCTTGGATCACTGAGGAAATATTTTGGTTATACCACCAGAAACTCCTACATAGCAACAAATCTGACCAGAGCAGCAGAGACACCTACAAAAACCTCAAACGGAAAGTTGATCGTGAAATCAAGAAGGCATTTCGCAGGCATATCGCCGAAAAGTGCAATGACTGTGAAACCCAGTTAAAAAAAGGCAACAGCCAAAAGCTCTTCAAAATAGTCAGCGAGCTAGCCTCAATAAAAGATCCCTCAACTTCCGTAATCCTAGATATACAGGGGAACGAGATCAGTAATACCAAGATGAAGCTCGAACGCTGAAAGGAATATTTTGAGGAGAAACTGAATCCTAAAGTAATGACCGACCCAAATGTTCTAAACTCCTTCCCAATCATAGATCGAGACCCCCTCCACCTCCACTTAGAAGCGACGGTGTCACTGCTGAACTGATAAATGTTGGTTCAGAAGACGTTGTCGACCTATACCACAGTCTTATATCAGTCACCTGGTCTACTGGATACGTCCTATAGTAGTGGTGTCAAGAAGCAATAGTCCCAATACACAAAAAGTGTTTAAGAAAAGAATTTGACAGATACCGGACCATTAGCCTCAAAAGCCACCAAAACCAGAATTCTGACCAAGACCCTGCTTCGCAGAATTCAAGCAATCACCACCTCTGTTCTTGGCGAGTATCAAGTGGGCTTTCGATCGACGATCAACTATTGACCAAATCTTTACTGTGAGTCAGCTGATGGAACGGTTCATCGAGTCTAACAGAGACCTCTATCAGCTCTTTATTGACTTCCGACAGGCCTTTGACCTAATATGGAGGAAAGGCTTGTGGTATATTCTAAGACACTGCGGTCTTCCAGAGGAAACAGTCAGAATCACTGAGGACATGTACAACCAATTTAAAAGTCTAATACTAACCTCTGGAAGGCTCTCTGGTGAATTCCCAACAACTTTCGGAACCCTGCAAGGGTGGATCCTCTCGCCACATTTGTTTAACCTGTTTCTGCATGCCATCCTCTCCCTGATACCCTTCGAATATGGAGTCAGAATAGGAGGAATCTTAATTGACAAACTTGCATATGCGGATGATATTGTCCAGATGTCCACTACCGCCCAAGAACTCTAGAGACAGGCTGACTGTATCTCCCAAGCAACAAAGCCATTTTGTATGCAGCTTAACGCAAACAAGACCAAAATCATGCTCACATCACGACAGGAGATAACAAACCCCCCCCTCGATAGTAATAGATGGTGAACAAGTGGAAAGAGTCGATCAATTCCTTTACCTCGGCAGTCTCTTTACAGCTGACAACTGCCACACTGTCGATATTAAAGGCCGCCTCTGTCTTGCTAGCTCTAGCTTCAAAAGACAATAAAAAATCTTGAAATCTACCACTTTTCGAGCCATAGTGCATCTATTCAACAGTCTGACCATATCAATTGCTCTATTTGGGTGTAAAACCTGGACATTAAAAGATGAAAACGGGCGCAACCTCATTGTGTTCGAAATGACATATATGCACCGGATAGCCTAGATCAAATATACTGACCATATCACAAACGAAGAAGTCCGAAGAAGGGTGAAGTCGCAAGACACTATCCTGAACATAATTCGAAACAGCAGCTGCGCTGGTTCGGCCACGTAAAACGAATGAATCCCGAACACCTACCCAAAATCGCGCTTGAAGGGACAACTGAAGGACTTAGACCACGGGTAAGACCGCGCAAAAGGTGGATCGAAAACTTTGACCGAGAACGCATTGCCCAACTATCCCGAAACGCACTTGACAGAACAGCATTTCGAGCCCTAGTTCATCAGACTTCTTTGAAAGGAGTGGCCCCAAGACGTCCCATGAGGATGGATGGGACTTAAGTAAGTAAGTAAGAAGGGGGCAGTAAACTCTCGTTTGTAGTGAAACAATATTGGTCTTGAACAACTTTAGAAAGAACTAATAAATTAAACTGAATATTTGATGTATAATGATATTAATTGCTGAAAGCTCATCAGTTCAAAATTTTACTATAATTTTAATGTTTATTTTTCAATATTAAGTACAAAAGAAAATATTTGTCATAAAATTGGTTTTCAGTAAAGCGCCAATGATGCACTATGTTTTAGACTATTATAGTGAGAGAAGGAGGCGATACCCAAATTCTTGTTTGTAGTGATTTTGTTCGTTTCAAGCTTAATTTGCATATTCAATTTAAGTTTCACTTGTTTTAGGATTTATTTATTCATTTAGAGTAATATCAATTGTATGTTTGTTTGTTTTGATGGTTTATTTAATTTCTGTTCGTTTTAAGTTTCATTTATTCTTCAATAGAAAAATATTTTTTTTCGTCTTAAGCTTGATTTTCATATTCAATCTAAGCATTACTCGCTTTAATATCTATTGATTCATTTATATTATTACTTGTTGTATGTTTTTTTTTCTATGATTGTTTGTTTAATTTATGTTCGTTTTGGGTTTCCTTTATCCTTTAACAGTAATTTCTGGTCCTTTTTAGTTTAAATTTTAACATGTATTTGTATCTGCTGAGTTTAAGTTTAAAATGGCCTTTACTTTTCTTTGAAAAACTTATTTTTCGGAAAGTTTTGTTTTAATTAATTCGAGAAATAGAAAACATATATATATATATATATATATATATATATATATATATATATATATATATATATATATATATATATATATATATATATATATATATATATATATATATATATATATATATATATATATATATATATATATATATATATATATATATATATATATATATATATATATATATATATATATATATATATATATTTATATATCTTACTCGAGGCTTAGTAAATGATACAGCATTTTCACTGGATTCTGATAAATGGATAATTGTTTTGGGTTCTATTCTGATCTGTTCGTCCAAGCCTTCCATCACTTCTAAAAAAAAACTATTTAAAAAATATATGTTCATTAGGGAAAACTAGTCAATCCCTTGATGATATCATTCATGTTTGCAAAATCACCTTGAATGTGTGTCAGTAGGCTAGCGAAAGTTCCATAGCATCAAATTCAAAATACTTAACAGATATTTAAAATCTTTAAAAGCTTAGGGGAAAAGAAAGAATTATCCGCTCATTAAGCAGAAATTTTGAACATTGACAAATTACTCCTCGTGTCATCCGAGGAAATGTTAAAATTAGGTACAGGTTGGTGATGGCACTCATGTACCAAATAACTGTACAGGTTGGTGATGGTACTCATGTGAACCTATTGTAATTTGAAAATCATACACCATATGGCGGTTTTACGAAAAATAATTGTTGCAGTAAGATTTTTTCTTCGAGTCCACATTTGAGCGTGAACATTGCTGAGAATATCGTGCAGGCAGTGGATACTCACTGAAGTGAAAAGAAAACTGTGTATAATTTGATTAAGGCTATATAAGATTTGCTGTGCAAAAGGTAAAAATATTTTACTCAACCGAATAATAAACATTATTGCATTTTATCTTTGTTTCCGTTATACTTCTATTTCAGGATAAAATAGTATTTATCCTCTTATGTGAATAAATGCAATATGAATAAATTTAATTATGTAATTATTGTAATAAATAATTTTGTATATAAATATATATATATATATATATATATATATATATATATATATATATATATATATATATATATATATATATATATATATATATATATATATATATATATACGTGTCTATATATACGTATGCATGTATGTTCCCACTAGAGGCTCTGAGGTTGAAGCCGTTCCCAGAGGCTTCGTGTTGAGAAAACATGTATTCTAAATGTTAGAACAAAAATTGGTGTTTTGGAAATATTCATTGTCTTTAATTTCTTTGCAAGATAAATGTTGATAAATCTCCCATCTGCTGGTTTATAATGTGATTTTGAGTAAGTATTGCGACTTGACACTTTTTTAACTTTAAGGCCTTTAAGGGTTATTTTATAAATTAGGTAGGCTGTTAAAAGCTCCTGACTTAGTCATTGGTGGAATAAAGGGGGCAAAATCTTTTGAAAAATTCTTCACCGCTCCCCCCCTTAGAAACTTCTTTTTTTTAGTTTTTGCACTACGGTTATAAAAAATGTTTTCTCATTTTCACAGCCATCGATGTTAAACCCCCTTGTTTCTTATTTCTTCATAGAAATTTATATCTTGTTAGTAACTCCAGCAATAGCTGTAACCTGGTATTGAGCAAACCGCGACCCACAGTAACCGTAGGCTTAGAAAATCGTTCTGAAAAAAATATTGTGTGACAAAAAATTGCTGTTTAATGCTGATTAAAAAAAAAAAAAAAAAAAAATCAAATTAGCTACAATATATTATTCTATTTTTTACCTGGCCACTTTTTATGGAAGGAGTGCTCGTAGAAACTTCAAAGAAGGCTCTTTCAATAGAGAGTTGAAAGTTCTATTTCCCTTTTTGAGAGTCGAAAGTGATTGGAGGGCAACCACACCCCCTCTCACGCCATTCTTAGCAACCAAGCCTCCCTTAATTCCAAAAGAAATCTGTTCTAAATAGCTGATAGGTCAAATAACTATGCCTCCGGGGTAAAACGACCCCATAGCCCCTGGGGCAAAAGCTGTAAGTTTTGCAAGGGGCGGATCCAGGATTTTTTTTAGGAGGGGGGCGAAATAGTTTGATCCGATAAACTTGCGTTAGGAGCAAGTTTAATTAACGCAAATTTGCGTTAATTAGGTAAATTACACTACTTTAGACTACGTTAGGGAGGGCGTACTTCCCCCTCACCCGCTTAGATCCTCCACTGCGTTTTGTTTTTTCCAAAATCTGCCCTGAGAAATTCCTTAAATTAATCGCAGGTAAAAGTAATCCCAGTCACAATCAGTTGCAGTCATAGTCACAGTCATGAGCAGTCGCGGTTAAAGTCAAAGTAGCAGTTGCCCCGAAAGTTTCAAGTCAATAGCCTTAGCCAGGGGGGGGAGTATAAAATCCCAGGAGGCATAGTTACTTGACCCTTTGACTATTTTGAACAAATCTCCTTTTCAAAATTTCGACCACTGTTGAGGCGAGAGCATATCTAAAAAGAACAAGGAGAGGGTGGTTGCACTCCGATCACTTTTTAACATCCCCTTCAACAGACTCTGAAAGTTTCAACTTAATACTCTCAGCCGTTCTTAAGATATTGTCAGTTTAACTTACCCCTCAACATTTTCCAAAGGTTCATCGTAATACCCTTAGTCTTTTCGGATGCATCCAGAATCAAACGTTTCCCCTTTTTGTAATGAAAAGTCCTGCATGTAAACAATGGGCAAATTGCATAATTTAGAATCCTTGCCCTGGGGCTGTTTGGCAGGGGTGTGATTTGCTAATTGGCAGAGGGAAACTTCCCCCACACCTCAGTTTGTCCCCCCCCCCACCCGCTGAAATTTAGTTTCTTGAAAAATCGCGTCAAAACTAAGATAAGCCTGCATAATTCAAGCATCCAGAGAAACGGACCAGTTTTCTTTAGTATATCTTCGGCTTTACGGCACTATATGCCTCATTTTCATTTTTCGGTTTCACATGAATTGGGAAAATTGGCTCCAACTTTCCCCCCCCATGATTTTGACGAAATTACAGCACTGCTGTGCGGGGCATGGTATCCCTGGAGGCAAAGCTATTAGAAATTTTGACTAGTTTGAACAAAATAAAATTTCAAATTTCGATCAGACTTGAGCGGAGGGGGAACATAAAAAGGGCGAGGAGGGGGAACTAGTTGCCGTTCAATCCTTCTTCAACATCCCCTCAAAATACCTTGAAAGTTTCAACTTAATACCCTCAGTCAGTCCGTAGATATTACTGATATTAGACACCGGAGCCGCGCCGATGAGGGAAGACCGGCGGCGGCAGGGCCAAAACAGCGCGCCGCCACCGCGCCTCCTGTGAGATGTCGGCGGCGCGCCGCGGCGCGATTTATGTTGACCGCAAACATTAATGTTTTCATCAGTCTTTCTCAAATCACAGCTTAAATTTACAACAGAATCGAGCCTATTCATGAGTTCAAAAATTCACGAGTCGCTGGCTGGAAACTGGTCTTCTTCGTTATTCATCAAGAGAAGTAGAAATCTGGTAGAAACGAAATCTCTGTGGCGTTTCAGAGCCCTTGCATAATACTAGCTGTTGAATTAGCTATGTATTCTTAACATGAATAATTATCAAAATTAGTAGTTTTTTTTCATCGAGCATTACTGCATACAAAACTTCAAATACCGTAACACAAAATTCGTCAGTTATCTGGGTAAAAACTTTGAATATAACTTTGAACTTAGAAGCTTAATTTCTTAATAATTCCCTTTGCCTAAATCTGTTTTGTCACCTTTAAAACAGTTGAAATGGGCGACTTTGATATTGATTTTTTTTTTTTTTTGCTCTTTTGGATTCGTAAAAATCCTTATTTTATTAAAAACTGGTTTTTAATAACAATTTTAAAAAATGCGTTTTAGATTTTTTTTTTTTTTTTTTTTGGCTTCTTTATAGAATTTATGTCACGTAAGGCTGAACTGCTGTTTTTTTTTATTGCTTTTGGCTGCTCTTTTGGATATTATTCATTTTTCTTTTGGGGATTCATTCCAAATTATAAACTCATAAATACCTAATATCGGTCAAATTATAAACTGCATCTACTAGGAGTAGATTTATCAAATTGAAAAATACATGATGAACATTTCACATGAGAACACTTCAATTACAATGAAACAATGAACACTTAATGGTTTATTCGGTATAAAGAAGGTATTTTCTTACGAAAAAAAAAAATGAAAAGCTCATCCGTTTTAAATGTAATTAATTGAAATAATATGCAGACCGAAGTAGCTCCAGGAAGATGTTGAGATTTTCTTCCTAGTTCGTCACTTTTAATCCAAGCAAAATGTTAGGAGAATTAGTATTAGCTATTGAGATTAAGCTTTGATTTCCAAATGCTCACAAAGATTACCAAATTTAAGAAAGTCGCAACAATAAGTCACCAGTGGTCAGAATACGCAAAGACTCCTCTTTGATCCCCACCCAGGCTCAAAGCTTCTGCTATGGTCATATCCATGGAAATTTCCAAAGAGTTTCTTTTTAAAATAGTTTTCAAGCGTAGTTAGGGGTATTTAACCTTTTTTGCTTTTCTTCAAAGCTTTGAAAAAAGTGTTATAATATTCCAAATGTTACATTTGTTTTATTTGTGCATATTTTTTCTTCGTTAGTTTCTAAGATGAAAGAAACTAACGAAGAAACCGGTTTGTCCTCGAGTTTTAAGTAGGAACCCTTCTCTAATTTCTACTAGTTCAAGATCTATTACGCTGCGATAAAGGTGACAGGAGAGAATTAAGCAGAAGAGGGGTGAGAGAGTTGTCTGCAAGAGCCGTGGTACCCGTTGGGCGTGCCCTTAAATTGCGAGGATAAGGTAGACAGCCTCCAACGATTCCCTTGCTTCTCTCGTAAGTGAATTTCTACTATTAACATTCTTGGCTCCGCCCATGGACTGATCTTGGACTCTGTGTGATTATGTTCTCTAGGAAATATTCTGCTGAATGATACTGGTGCGAAAAATAGACTGATACGGAATGCTGTGTTGAATTTCGCAGTAAGGGCGTATAAAGCGGAAAATCAGAGTGCGGATATAATGAGCAAAGCTGCAGAGTTCTTCGAGTTGGATGATATACGAAATGCAAAGAAATTACTGTGGTCTGAGGCAGGCCAGTCAACTAGGCCAACTAATCGTGACAAACCTACTGACTACATATTCAATATCATAAAAGCACTGAAATACTGCGATGACAACAAAGTCAATTTGCCGTGTTTTGTTATCTATGATCCTGACGAGGTTCCTACGATTGCCGGAGAAATCTCAGCGAACCTGATTAGGAAAGTGAATGAGCTTAGTGCTAAGTTTGACAGTTTTGTGAGATCCGTGAGTCAGTCCCAACCGGCAGCCTCCTCTGTTCCACTGCAAACTGTGACAGTGTCGACTTATACAGTCGTGCTAAAGAATCCCCCAAAAGGACTGGACGATCCCGTTTCACGAAAAGATTATCTCGATAAAGTATGTGGAAGCAAGTGTGGAAATATTGTGGAACTTAAAACTCGCAAAACCGACTGGAAAGTTGTTCTGAACGATCAAGAGGCTGCGAAATCAGTTGCACAGGCTATTGCTAAGTCCAACTCAAGTATTAAAGCAAAAGTGTCCAGTCCTGGGTTCTTTGGCATAATCAGGCACGTACCCACCAGCGTTAGTGAGGAGGATCTTTGTGGTCTTGTGAATAATTGTGCTGAAGCCTTTCAGGTCGGTAAAACGAGATCGTTCAGACTGAAATTTGTAACCAAGCATCATCAAGCCTCCGCGATGAAACCTTAACTTATTATAGGCTACGAACGAATTCCAGTCGAGGACTTCCATTTTCTCCCGAGGCGTTGCTATAAGTGTCAGGCCTATGGGCATATTGCAAAGAATTACTCTAATAAAGCAAGATGCTCAAACTGCGGAGGAGGCCACACTAATTCTAAAGACACCCCGTTCCAGAACCAGATGAAGTGCGTCCTCTGTTGCTTCGATAAGCACCCCTGCTACAGTTTCAGTTGTCGAGAAGCAAAAAAGGCCCTATCTAAGCGATGACTAGCTCCAGCACTCTGAAAATAGTGACGTGGAACATAAATGGAGGAGTACTATCTAAATTACCACTTTTAGAAAACCTTTCTAACAAATTTGACATTGTGTGCGTGCAGGAACATTTCCTGTCGGCTGAGGGACTCCAGCTCTTACAGCCTCCAGAAAAAAGTAAATGTGTTTGGCATTCCTTCTAGGAGATCGGGAAGAGGTCGTCCCTCTGATGGTGTTGCTACCATTGTCCGTGCCTCGCTTCGTGCCTCGACTTTTAAAGAAGCAGACTTCTATGTTGCAGTGAAAATTGAAAATACTGTTGTGCTCTCAGTCTATATGCCAACGAACTACAGGAATGTTCAATCTGACAATAAGGTTAATATTGCTTGTGGAAAAGTAACCGCTGTTGCTACAATATGTGCGGCGGAAAAACTTTCCTGTATTATTGCCGGAGATATGAACTCTAACCTCTCTATTGCTAATGATCCGAGAGGTAAAATTCTGCTCGATGTCTGCCCAAGTCTGCGGGTACTGAGAAACAGAGTAGACTTCACGTATGTGCATAATTCCGGTTCCATGTCCTCACTGGACTTTCTGCTCTGCTCTCCCGAATTGAGGACTCATGGTGATTGTGAGGTTGCTATTACCTTCTATGTCTCTGATCACCTTCCGGTGGCTAATGCCTTCATTATTAATGACCTTCTGGATTATGTCACAAATGATAGTCCAAAAAAGAAAAAGTGGTTCCAGTAGACCGAAAGGCAAAAAGCTAATTTAACCGTGTTCAGGTCTGTGTGTGACGGAATCCTTGAAAAGATTAAAGTCCCTTTCCAGCTACTACTCCAAAGCTCGCCAATTGCATGTGATGAAAAACAAATACTACTAAATATCTATTGTAGTGAAATAACTCACGCCTTGCGCTGTGCCGAAAAAACCACTGTTCCTATTCGTAAAGTAAAAATTGGGTCAGAAGTTCCGGGATGGTCGGAAAACCCAGCTTTGGTTAATGTGTGTCAACAAGCTAAAATGTGGTATAGTGTGTGGATTGATTCGGGCCGTCCTAAACAAGGCGTTGTAAACAGTGTTCGATTGTATACAAAGTGACAGTTCTCCAAATGTCTCGCCTTGCATCGCTCTCATGTGATTGATGAAAACAGTGAGTCGCTACGAGTCGATCCAAATAAAATTTGGAAATTCACCAAGAAGAATCGATCTGCAAAAGCGCCCAGTAACAAATCCGCCCCTAGTGAAAGTGAATGGAATAGTTATTTCACGAGCGAGTTTGCTTCACCTGATCCTGAATTGGAGTGCAAATTTGAGAGAGATCTTGATCTCTGTTTAGAATCTTTGGAACCGGATCTTGGCCACGTAATGAGTGTGTTGGATGTTCGTTCGGCTATCCTTAAACTAAAAAAGAAGTACTCTAAAGGAGTAGATAATATCTGTGGTATGTATCTGATTCTCGGTAGTGAACTGTTAACAGTACATCTAGCATTTATGTTCCAAATGATTTTTAGTTACGGTCTAGTGCCAGATATTTTTTGTACCTGTGTAATCACCCCTGTAAGTCGTCCTGGCTAAGTGGACGTGCGCTGGGTTAAGAATTATTTGTCCAAGGGGCACGGGTTCGATCCTTGGCGTGGCCAGTTATTTGGTTTGGGACGCGTGTCAGTGGTGTGACTTTGTAAGCTTAGCCAGAGTCGACTCAGCTCTAAATCGGTGCCGGGAGAAATCTGGGGAAGGTAAGCTCGAAAGGTGTACGAAATCACAGGATGGCTGGCCCCCAGCCCCCCCCCCCCATTGCACTTCCTGGCTGACGGGCCAAGAAACTGTGATCAGCACCACCGGTTTGGACCTTAAGGATCTAGTGCCGTCATACTTACTTTACTTAATCACCCCTGTCATCAAGAAAGGTAAAAACCCATCTGAATGTTGTTCTTACCGCCCGATAACCGTTGCTCCCGTTTTTTGTAAATTGATGGAGTTATTAATTATTGAGGAGATAAAGTATGATTGTAGTACACCAGATTCGCAGTTCAGTTTCAAGAGAAATATTAGCCGCGAGCACGTGCATAGCCTATTGTCTAATGTTTTGTTGGATGTAGATGCTAAAAGAGAAACCGTAGTACTTGCAGGCCACGACGTCCACGGGGCTTTTGATTCGGGTATCCATGTACAACTGCTTGTCTCTGCGTTTAAGAGAGGTCTTGACAGATCTATAGTTGCTACTTATAGGAACATGTATTTTCAGTTGAAGGTTAGAGTAAGGGTACTAAAAAACCAGAGCCCGACTGTATCCGATTTCTTCATACCAGTACGAAAAGACATTCGCCAAGGGGATGGATCATCCCTGTCTACTTATACTACTAGGTAAATTGTTTCCCAGTAGCCAGTTAATCTGTGCTTTAATGCTCGTATAATTTAGTTATTTCTCTTTAGTTATACCAACGACAACTTAAATATGAGTTCTTTCATTTATGGCATAGAGAGTAATTTGAAAGTTTTGTCTAACGAATATACTAACATAGGCCTAGAATTAAACTCCAGCAAAAGCGAGGTGGTCGTCTTTAATTGTCGTAAGAAAGAGTTGGTGCCTGTCATATTTGCACTAGGTAGTAATACTGTTATTGCAGCAGCATCAATAACTTACCTCGGTTTGCCGATTGGGTCTAATCTTAAAGCTACCTGGTCCTGTCTAATAAATGATCTCAAACAGAAATTACGAAAAGCGAATGGGATGATTTTGTGATGCAAACGCCTATATAACCGCCGCATTCTAGCACGGATCTTCAATTCCTTTGCCACCCCTCATATCTTAGCTTTGTCACCTTTTTGGTCTTTGTTTACTTTTGATGATAAAAAAAAAATCCGTACAGTGTTCTATAAGTTTGCAAAATATCTGCTTAGCCTTTCCCCCTGGCGAAGAAACCACCAGATTTCAGCACGTTACGGACTCCATGACCCCTTCGTCGTGATCGAGACCAGGAGGCAAAAATTCCTGAAATCTTTAGACCCAACGCATTGTATGTTTGAAGCTATGGTCAGCAATATGTAATGGTTGTCTTTTTATGTAAATAGTTTCGCAATTGGTTTTTTTCTAGTTATTGAAGTATTAATTTAAGTTGTTTGTTCGTTCTATGTGTTTTGTTGTTTTCTTTTAATTTTCTCTCTACTCCATTTTTACTTTTTTGTATTGCTAAAGATGGGTAATAAAAATCCTTCATTCGATCACAGCCAATTAGAGAGTTAGAATACTGTCAGTACAAGATCACACGCCTTTTTCTAAGCCAATCAGAGGGCTAAAATACGGCTAGTACAAGATTACACGCCTCTTTCTAGACCAATCAGAGAGCTAGAAATACTGACGGGAGTACACGCAACTCATATAAGGAAGGATTGTCAGTATAGTTGATATTAGTGTGAGAATAGAATTCAAAGAGTGAGAACAGGTTGACTTTATTCGTTTATTTATTTGCCAAGATATATATTTACAATAATGAGTGGAATGAAAACACTATTAGAAGTTGATAATGGAGCTGGTAGCAGCAGCAATGATACAAGAGCACCAAACATTTCGGTAGAAATCACAAGAGGATCTCGACTTTGTCTGGAGTGGGAAGAAGTATATGCAAGATATGTGATATCTTTGAATAAATTTAAATTGGAGGACCAATTATGCTTCGCTGCGAAAGTCGATATAATACATATACATAGACTTCAAAGTGCTTTAAACGCAACAGTGAAGTACATTGAGGACAATAAGTTATATCGGTAATTGTATATGTGAAATATATTATTGTTGTAATTATGCTTACACAATAAAATTGGTTTCGAAATCAAAAATGTTCCATTTCTTTTTTTTAGATTTTGTTTTAAGTAGGTTATCGAATATTCTTGAAGTAAAACGAATCGCGGTCAGTCTAGAGTCGGCAGTGAGAGTGTTAGGATTGGAAAATGAATGAATATGAGAAAGAGAAAATTAAGTCGAATCTTTTGATTATGGAAAAAATTTTGATTCTAGATGACGATTTTCTCGAGTTATCTCTTCAACGGAAAATATTTTCTCAAACAACACTTGACAATACAATGGGGAATGATTCTCCCCCGTTGGATTGTTGTATGAAGCTTTTACGACGTGACTCAAATGCTTTTACTCAATTTATTGATATATTAATTGAAACAAAGCAGAATAATATCGTGGATATACTTTTGAAAACATTGCCATAGATTCTATGTAGGCGACTCTCTCTTCAAAACACGTTACGTAACGTTAAAAAGTTACTCCTCTCCTATCCCCCCTCTGGGTTTATTGAACGTGGATCAGTTTCTTTTTAGCTGTGAGAGAGTTGACATCGGAAACCAAAAAATTTTCTATACATGTCCACTATGTATGTATACTCTTGGCAGATGGTAATCATGTGAGAATTGTACAATTATTGATGAGTATATTGAAAAGTGCAAATTATGCAATCCGTATAAATTACATAGAGGATATGCAGTACAAATTAAAGGCTGTCATTCATGTCTTGAAGAGATTTGTGACTCTCACCCTAGAGGACAAGTATGCTCCAACTGTCAAGATGGCAAATGTGATCAGTGGGAGAATACTTATCCTGGTATAATTGGAAAGAACCCTAAACGAGATTTTAGTTTATTTCTACGATGTTGGTATCGTTGTGGTTTTAAATTATTTTGGGAGAAAGAATCATGTCTACGAATCAACTGTTGGGATAACAAGACAATTTGGTTTTTACGTCATCGTTATGACAACACTGCCTATTATGACTATTAATCTAGTGATTTTTATTTGGCTGTTACAGAATGTGATTCACCGCTTGAAAACACTGTATATGATATTGCTTCAACTAGACGAATTGAAACACGTGAATTTCACAATATGAATGCAAATAGTATCATTGACAATACACAGAGATATGATAAGAGTGAATTTACATTGTACTGTAGAAAATGTGACCCTGACTTTGCAGCCAATCAAGATCAATATACAGTGAATTCAAATGATCTACCAGCATTAGTTGTTCTCGACAATTGCCTATACACAGAAGAAGAAATCTAAAGTGAAAAATAAAGACATTGTTGTTATATACATTTTTTATTAATAAACAAATTTACATACATTTAAAAAAAACTTTACTCGTATGGCACTAAAATCAATATTATACAGGTCTGAGAGGATATTTTCTACCATAAAGTCGTTGAGACGTGGATTGTCTACGTAATTGTTGAGAAACTGCTTGTAAGTATAACCGCGACACCTGAAGATGAAATATAGTAGCGCATGAAAACTGCAACTTTTAGTCGTCAGATCCTGCACTCTCTTCTGGTTTTGAATTATAGTTTTCCCACTGATTTCAATATAGTTGTTGATGTTTGGAGTAAAGAATGTATAGGGTAGGCCGAGAGGATACAAAAATTCAATAGTCTTCATTGTTTGAAAGATACACAGCCAATGGCCGGTATTCACAGTCGATGGACTGCTATTAACAATGATCAGGGTATTGTTTGCACTTTGAATTTTTCCAAGGAAGTCCGATGGTAAACAATAGGATCTGTATTTGGACATGTAGGAGTCCATATTAAATACACTGATTATTTGACTAGTGTTCATGGTGCAAGGTCTAGTAGAACACTGCCTTAGGGAGTGATTTCCCAATAGGTTTCAAATTGATTTAACGAGATTAGTGCGATACTCTCAGGGAATGGGTCGGCAAATGTAAACTCTAAACACACACTCCCCGTTCGTACTATACTCATATCTTGAGGGCCAGAAAAGTCTAGTACAATGATATCATGTGTTTTAGCGAACATTTCTTCGGTCATGCTATTTTCAAATATTTGTGAATCATGATCTGGGGTTTGCATTGTCGGCTCGTCGACTCATACAATGTCCTGTAGGTTTTATCAAAAGATAGATTCTAGAGTGGGATTCCATTTACTTTGCAGACAAGAGATGAAATCCCAAACATCTCAAATTTATGTGGGCAGCCAGTCCATGAACCTATTGCGCTAACGCTTTTTACAAATTCCTATGCTAATTTTGATGGAATTTCGCCATGATAAAGAATGAGTTGGTGAAGGTGCACGAGCTTGTGGCAATATGACGTTGATTGGTGATTGTGTGAGGAACAAGTAGTTTAATATTATTTCGACTGGTTCTCATTTTTTCCACTGCCAAAGCAAAAGGACAGATTAACCTGCTGCTTTTGTACATGTAGTATTGCCGAGGTGAGGGAGAGAGTTACATCAGGATTGGCAGGAAGTTTCGTTCGTAAAATGAAATTGGATGGGGCAAGCGCCAATTTTATATCCACTTTAATATTTGGTGGTAGCCATTGGGGTATATTAAATATCTCACGATATATTTTTCCAACTAGGTGGAATTCACTAGTTGTAGCAATTTTAAGTGCAACTGTACTATCCGTATCTGTAATATATTCATATCCATTGGAGGTGCTTCTCAATTCCTTGTATGACTTGTGTATCATCAGCATGAACTGCATATAGCTTGTATAATTTGAGAGATTGTTGCTTGTGCTCACCAATGTTCCATTTATGTACACACTGATTTGAAGAAATAAATTATGTAATATACAATTTTCCTAGGATATTCCGTCAGCCCGAATTTGCATTCCATTGTCGGATTTCTTGCCTATCACATATAAATCTATTAATGTCGAAGACATGTCCATAAAGTAGTCTTCATTGGAATAAATTTGAAAGTGGATATTATCGGAATGCGGTTGTTGTGGATAGAACTGTTCATACTATCCATGCTATACGCTCATATCGACAATTTCCGCATTGAATAGATTTAAAGATGAAATGATTCAAGGATGGGAATCCTTATGCTGTAGATATGCCATTGTTCAGTCTATGAAAAGAAATCTAGTTTCAATC
This sequence comes from Artemia sp. Qi Xiang Cuo, assembly GCF_049724085.1. Taxonomy (NCBI): domain Eukaryota; kingdom Metazoa; phylum Arthropoda; class Branchiopoda; order Anostraca; family Artemiidae; genus Artemia; species Artemia sp. Qi Xiang Cuo. The sequence goes on along the minus strand of NC_142795.1, from coordinate 69,836,099 downwards.
TAACAATTCTCTTCCTATGGCTTTTTCTTCTTCGTCTACTGCTCATTGTACTTGTCGTTTTTTTCCTTCTTTTCTTTGACAGGACTTTCGTTTCTGACCTGAGTAGAGACTGATGAGTGGTGCACTGTTACTCGACCTTTTTAAACCTTTTCCCTTTTGTCGAGATTTCAATTGCTCACCAAGGGTCCGCGCACTTTGGACCTAAGATTGTCCAAAGCCCTTTTTTTAAATCCTTGCCAGAGCCCCAATCGTATAGTGTAGAGGCTTCAAAATCTGTCGCAGCCGGTACAATATATTTTTTTGGCCAGAGGTGGTGCAGAGCGAAACAGCTTAGCAAACTAGCTACCAAGACTAGAGCCAGACATTGATGAGCGACCTTTGTAATAATCCATTCCATAGCCCAGTTGTCTTGGCCGAAAGTATTAACATAGCAGTAAATATCTGGACAAATGAAGATCACTTTTCTATTAGACATCTTGTTGTTGAACACCGACAACGATGGGTCAAAAATGACATGTAATCACAGCCAAACCTTTTGATATTGCTTGAGGCTCATCTAATCTAACTCTTAATGTTAACTGACAGAGTTCCAAATAGGAAGTGTTTACGGGGATATACTGAAGATGCTTTATATTGTAATGATGAATATGATCTTGATTGGTTTTTCGTTCAAGAACTCGTAGGAGGGGAACATTGCTATTGCCAACTCTGGATTTTTCAACAGATGAAGAATAAATAAATATACAAGTGTCCGAGGAGAAGGCAGGCGGGTAGTCAGCAAAAATAACATTAGTGTTCCAGGCACTTTTACCATTGAGTATATTAAGTTTAAAGCCAAGAACATCTTTTAGATTATCATTCAGAATAACCTTTTCAATGTCAATGGGTAAACTATTGTAGATCTTGCCATCTTCCTTTGAATAGTTGAAATGAAAGGTTCCTTTTTTACGAGCGGAAACTCTTTTATTGATAGAACGAAATAAATCATTAATAGAAGTGAGTTCCTCGTCTGGTAATTCAACATATGGATTATCAAACTAATTGATCTTTTGAATTTTATGTTGTTTGCTAACGGCTGGTGGCCAATCATAGGGTCCAATTTTTATATCATATTTGCGATCTTTTTTAGGATATCATAGGTATTTTTGAGAATTCAGTCGACAAGAGCCACTTCATACGCACCATCAAATTTGATAGTGGGAGAGAGTTTCGTCCAAAAATCACTTGTTTTATTCAAATCATTGTAGAGGGTCGGCTATGATCTTGGCAGTTGGTTTGCTAAGCTGTTTCACTCTGCACTACCTCTGGCTAGAAAATATATTGTAACGGCTGTGACTGATTTTGCATCCTCTAGACTACACGATTGGGGCTCTGGCAAGGATTTAAAAAAAATGCTTCGGACAATCTTAGGTCCAGTGCACGAACTCTTGGCGAGCAATTGAAATCTTGACAAAACGTAAAAGATTTAACAAGGTTGAGAAACAGTGCATCACTCATCAGTCTCTTCTCAGGTCAGAAACGAAAGACATCACTCCTGTCAAAGAAAAGAAGGAAAAAAAACTACTACTTCAATAAGCAGTAGAAGAAGAAGAAGAAGCCCTAGGAAGAGAATTGTTAGATCGAAACTGGATTTCTTTTCATAGACTGAACAATGGCATATCTACCGCATAATGATTCCCATCCTTCAATAACTTCATCTTTAAATCTATTCAATGCAGAAATTGTCGATGTGAACGTATGGCATGGATACTATGAACAGTTCTATCCACAACAACCACTCTCCAATAATATCCACTTTCAAATTTATTCCAATGAAGATTACTTTATGTACATGTCTTCGACAGTTATAGATTTACATGTTATAGTCAAGAAATCCGACAATGGAATGCCAATTCGTGCTGATGGAATATCCAATGAAAATTGTATATTGCATAATTTATTTCGTCAAATCAGTGTGTACATAAATGAAACATTGGTGAGCACAAGCAACAATCTCTCAAATTATACAAGTTATATGCAGTTCATGTTGATGACACCCAAGTCAAACAAGGAATCGAGAGGCACCTCCAATGGATATGAATATATTACAGATACTGGTAGTACAGATGCACTTAAAATTGCTACAACTAGTGAATTACATCTAGTTCGGAAAATATATCATGAGACATTTAATATACCCCAATTGCTACCACCAAATATGAAAGTGGATATAAAATTGACGCTTCCTCCATCCAATTTTATTTTACGAAAGGAACTTCCTGCTAATCCTGACGTAACTCTCTCCCTCACCTTGGCAACACTACATGTACGAAAGCAGCAGGTTATGAGTTCTGTTGCTTTGGCAGTAGAGAAACTGAGAGCCAGTGGAAATAATATTAAACTGCTTGTTCCTCATACAGTCATCAATCAACGTCATATTGCCATAGGCTCAGGCACCTTCACCGACTCATCCTTTATCAATGGCAAAATTTAATCAAAATTAGCATTGGTATTTGTAAAAAGCGCTAGCGCAATAGGTTCATGGACTGGCTGCCCACATAGATTTGAGATGTTTGGGATTTCATCTCTTGTCTGCAAAGTAAATGGAAACCCACTGTATAATCCATCTTTTGATAAATCCTACAGGACATTGTATGGGTTGATAATGCAAACCCTAGATCATGATTCACAACTATTTGAAAATGGTATAACCGAAGATATGTTCGCTAAAACACAAGGTATCATTGTACTAGACTTGTCTGGCACTCAAGATATGAGTATAGTACGAACGGGGAGTGTGCGTTTAGAGTGTACATTTGCTGACCCATTACCTGAGAGTATCGACTAATCTCGTTAAATCAATTTGAAACCTATAGGGAAATCACTCCCGAAGGCAGTGTTTTACTAGACCTTTCATCGTGAACCTAGTCAAATAATCAGTGTATTTAATGTCGACCCCTACATGAAATACATATCCTATTGTTTACCATCGGACTTACTTGGAAAAATTCAAAGTGCAAACAATACCCTAATCATTGTTAATAGCAGTCCATCGATTGTGAATACCGACCATTGGCTGTACATCTTTCAAACAACGAAGACTATTGAATTTTTTGATCCTCTCGGCCTACCCTATACATTCTACACTCCACGCATCAACAACTATATTGAAATTTGCGGGAAAAATTTAATTCAAAATCGGAAGAGAGGGGAGGATTTAATAATTTAAAGTTGCAGTTTCCATGCACTAATATAACTCATGTTCAGATGTTGTGGTTATACTTACAACTAGTTTCTCAACATTTACGTAGATAATCTACGTCTAAACGACTTTATGGTGGAAAATATCCTCTCAGACCTGTATAATATTGATTTTAGTGCCCTACGAGTAAAGTGTTTTAAAAATGTATGTAAATTTGCTTATTAATAAAAAATGTATATACACAACAACAATGTCTTTATTCTTCCCTTTAGATTTCTTCTTCTGTGTATAGGCCACTGTCGAGAACCACTAATGCTGGTAGATAGTTTGAGCTCACAAATCTCTTCAAGGCATGAATTACAGCCTTTAATTTGTACTGCATATCCTCTATGTAATTTACACGGATTGCATAATTTGCACTTTTCATTATACTTGTCAATAACTGTACAATTCTAAAATGATGACAAACTGCCAAGAGTATACATTCATAGTGGACATGTATAGATAATTTTTTGGTTTCCGATGTAAACTCTCTCAGAGCTTAAAAGAAACCGATCCACATTCGATAAATTCAGAGGAGGGGGGGGGGGCAGGAGAGGAGTAAATTTGTGACGTTACATAACCCGTTTTGAAGATAGATTCACCTACATACAATCTACGGCAATGTTTTCAAAAGTATATCCACGATATTATTCTGCTTTGTTTCAATTAATATATCAATAAATTGAGTAAAAGCATTTGAGTCACGTCGTAAAAGCTTCATACAACAGTACAAAGGGGGAGAATCATTCCCCAGTATATTTTCAAGTGTTCTTTCAGACATTTTTTTCTGTTGAGGAGATAACGCGAGAAAATCGTCATCTATATTCAAATTTTTTTCCATAATCACAATTTTCGACTTAATTCTCTCTTTCTCAAATTCATTCATTTTTCAATCTTAACACTCTCCCAGCCGACTCTAGACTAACCACGATTTGTTCTACTTCAACAATATTCGATAACCCACTTTAAAACAAAATCTGACAAAAAGAAATGGAACATTTTCGATTTCGAAACAATTTTATTGAGTGAGCATAATTACAACAATAATATATTTCACATATACAATTACTGATATAACTTATTGTCCTCAACATACTTCACTATTGTATTTAAAGGACTTTGAAGTCAATGTATATGTATTATATCGACTTTTGCAGCGAAGCATAATTGGTCCTCCAATTTAAATTTACTCAAATATATCACGTATCTTGCATTTACTTCTTCCCACTCGAGACAAAGTCGAGATCCTCTTGTGATTTCTACCGCAATGTTTGGTGCTCTTGTATCATTGCTGCTGCTACCAGCTCCATTATCAACTTCTAATAGTGTAATCATTCCACTCATTATTGTAAATATATATCTTGCCAAATAAATAAATGAGTAAAGTCAAACTGTTCTCACTCCTTGAATTCTATTCTCAACTAATATCAACTATACTGACAATCCTTCCTTATATTAGTTGCGTCACTCCCGTCAGTATTTCTAGCTCTCTGATTGGTCTAGAAAGAGGCGTGTAATCCTGTACTGGCAGTATTCTAACCCTCTGATTGGCTGTGATCTTGTACTAGTAGAAATTAGAGAAGGGTTCCTACTGTTTTACACACCGCAAACTTGAGTGAGTGGCGCATAATATTATAATATAACATAATATTTGACTCTTAGAAAGGACACGAGGATTTTGTATTTCCAATCACATGAGCCATCTTTGAAGTTTATACGACCACCCCTTCTATATGAAGCATGGGCGCCCATAAGCTGAATTTAAGGGGATGGCTTACCTGGTCTTATCGGCACTTCCAATGCTGTATAATAGAAATTTCAAAATAAAATATAAAAATATAAGGCAGCGTCATTCAGCCAGAGGGGGCTGGTGCCCCTCTTGCCCCCCTTTTGGGCTCCCGTGATATGAAGTGCTTCTGATAAAGTTTAAATTATGTTCTGGTCTTGAAAACACATGGGTATTGTCAGCCCTACTCATGTTAATTTTTGCTCGTTTTGAGTTCGTCTCGGTTATTTATTGTAATTTCTGTTCGTTTTGGGTTTCATTTATTTATTGATAGTAATTTCTGTTGGTATTAAGTTTGAATGATTAGTTGAATCTATTTCTGCTTATTTATGGCTTAAAGGAGCTCTTTACTTTTCTTGGAAAACTGGATTTGTGAAACATAAAAATTTTAAGTAATTTTATTCGTTTTTTATTGACATAGTCTTTGTCATGGAAATAATATTGTATCTTTTCTTTTTTTTATAAGAATCCATAGTTTGGCTTGCTATTTGTATGTTGGAGAAACTTTTTCAGCAAATTTAATCTGGACATAAGTAGTATTGTTTATAATTTAATTTTATACCTCCTCAAGTTGACCTGAAAAGTAAAGCTTAATGTCATTCCCAAGACATTCTCTCTATGCTTTTTGACAACCTGGGTATATTTACACTCTTTTTCTTTATTTAAATTGTAAGAGCAGAAGAAGTAATAGAAGCAGCCCCGAAAGTTTCAACTCATTATCCCCCGTTGTTCTAGAGACATTGCTAAGGTGTCTTATTGTCAACCATAGACACAGTGCCTTTTGATTTCGTTTTAAAGCAACATTTAATTATAAAGCATAATGGGTCAATTGCATAATTTGAGGGATTTACATACAAAATATCTCTAGAGACATAGTTGCTGGACCGTCCTTCTATGCTGAATAAAATAGCTGTCTTAAAATTTTGACTGAATGTGTTTGAAAAACGAATGGGCTTTGGAGAAGGGCTGCTTGTACTTGAATCTATTTTTACTCTTAAAAGGGGAACCTTTAATTTTGAACTGAATTAACTCCTTTAAAAGTTTCACTGATATTCATAGCTAGCATAGAGCAGCGCTGCATAATATATTGCTTATATACCTATTTCAAAAATAGTTTTTCGTTTAATGGAGACTCCCCCTAAACGTTCCCTAAGAGATTCACCTTAATACCCTTAGCATCATAAGTTACAGCAACTGTAGTGGTAGTATTAATAGTATACACATACTGCCTTCTGACTAGTTCAAAATCTGACACAACTTCCCCTTAAAGGTCTAAATTAATAATGTAAGCCGTTCTTGAGATATTGCTTTGTCACCTTTTTGAAAATCCACATACTCATGGTTTGTTTTTATTTAGTTTAACATCTGCCTAAATATTCCTTAAAAAAGCTTCACCTTAATACCCTTAGCTTGCATAGTAGCAATAGCTGTAGTAGCAATGGTAGCAGTATCTGCATAGCACCTTTAATTCCTTCAATATCCCTTTCAACATCTGCTGAAATTTTCAACTTAATACAATCAACCGATGTTCCTTGAACACTATGCTTTGTTTTTCATAATATTACAACAAATAAATATAAAATTACTATAATAAGCAAGATGACTGGAAAGAACTAATGAGAATAAAGTGAAAGTTTAATAAAATAATAATATTATTCCCAGGAAACGCAGCAATTCAAAATTTTATTCCACCGTCATTTCTATTTTCAGTTTTCAATGTTGTAAAAGTAAAAGAAAATATTTGTAATATATTTTGTTTTCAGCAAAGCACAAATGTCGCAACAAGCTTTAGACTTTTACGGTTAGAGGAAGGGGGAAAAGTGCAGTAATCAAACTCCTGTTTGTAATAATTCTTGTTCGTTTTAAGTGTGGCTTGAACGTTCAATTTAATTTTTCCTCGTTTTAACATCTATTAATTCATCTATATTAGGACCTGTTAATTCTATGCTTTCTATGGTGGTTTATTTTAATTTAGTTTGTTTGCGGTTTCATTTAATCTTTAATGATAATTTCTCATCATTTTGAGCTTGAATTATTATAGGAATTTATTTCTACTGGTCTTAAGTTTAATATAGCTGTTTAATTTTCTGCTCATTTTTTTATTGTCAAAGCTTTAGTATTCGGTTAATATAATGAATGTCTCTACCATTTTCATGTCTCTGGCGTAAGAATTAAAATATCCGATTTCGATTTAATAGTTATAATTAGTGGATTTCAACACCCCCCTCAACATTCTTTAAAAATTACAACTAAATGTCATTAGCCGTTCATGGGGTATTTCAGATACGTCCTTGTGCCAGTCAAGATGCACATAGTATCTTTTGACTGAATATTCTTACCCTTAGCTGCTCCTAAGATATTGCATGTATACTCCTTTTATTACCTGGATGTACATAGTGTGTTTTTATTTAGTTTAACATCCCCCTCAGTACTCCCTGAAGGTTCAAGCACTGTTTAACATGCCCTGAAAATTTCAACTTAACGCTGTCAGCCGTTCCTGAACTATTGCTGATGCACCCTTTTGACAATCAGTATGCACATGGTGGTTTTGATTTTGTTCAACATCCCCTAACATTCCCTGAAAATAGTCACAAGTAAATGTAGTACCAGTTTTAAGCAGTTGTAGTCACAGTTGCAAGTTGTCGAAGTTTGAAATAGTCACTGTCGCAGTCGCAATCAGTTGCATTTGCAGCCGCAGTAGTAGTAGTAGCAGTAATAGTAGCCATGAAAGTTTCAAGTTAATACACTTAACCATTCCTAAGATATTGGAGATACAAATTTTTGACAAAATGGATGCAGAGATTGTCGATTGATTTTGTCAACATACCCCTCAATCCCCAAAATTTCACCCCAGTACTATTAGTCTTTCCGGATACACTCAGGAGCAAATATTTTGCTCTTTCCTAGTGACAAATCCTGCAAGTTAAAAATAGAAAAATTAGATAATTTACAATCCTTGGCCTGGGTGCTTGGCATCCCTAGAGGCATAAGTATCAGACCTTGTGACTATTTTGAATAAATTGGCTTTTTAAGATTTCTATCAGCGTAAAGGGGAGCATCTAAAAGAGCCAGAGGAGGGGGGTTGGTTGCCTTCCGTTCCTTATTCAGCTTCCCTTAAAATAGGATTTAAAAGTTTCGACTTAATGCCCTTAGCCGTTCCTTAGATATTACTATTGTAGCCTTTTGACAGCATTTCTATATATAGCGTGTTTTGATTTTGTTTGACATTCCCTTCAATATTTTCTAAAGATTTTACCTTAATACCTTTAGCCTTTTTGAAGACATAGGATCAAACATTCCCCGTTCCCAATAAACAACCTTATATATAAACAATGGGCAACTTGTATAATATACAATGCTTGCCCCAGGGGCTGTGGGGTTTTTGTCATCCCTGGAAGTACAGTTATTTGACTTTTTAACTATCTGGAACAAGATGGCTATTCCAAAATTTTGATCAGATGTCTTTAGGGAGATTGCAGCTAAAAAGGGCATGGAAAGAGGACTGGTTGCCCTCCGACCATTTTTCAGCCTCCCCCTCAACATGCTTTGAAAGTTTAAGCTTAATACCCCAACCGTTTTTGAAAAACTGGATTTGCACAGTATCTTTTGAATTAGTTAAACTTGCCCCTCAATATTCCCTGAAGTTTCGCATTAATACAAGTAACCTTTTTGAACACACTCATAATCAAACATTCCCCCTTTTCCTAACGATATGTCCTGCAATTAAAAATGGTAAATTGTATAATTTACAGTGCTTGCCCTGTAAAAAAGGCATAGTGGTTTATGATATTATGCTGAAACTTTCAGCCTATGTTGAGCGAATTTTGAAGAAATCCAAAGGTACTATGTGCTACTACTACCAATGCTATTGCTACAACTATTGCTGCTACGCAAGCTAAGGATATTATGGTAAAGTTTTCAAAAAACGTTTAGGCCGATGTTGAACTAAATCAAAACGAACTATGAGCATGTAGATTGGCAAAAGCATGCAACACCAATGTCACAGAAACGGTTCACATTATTAAGTTGGACCTTTTAAGCTGTGCTGTGGCGGATTTTGAACTAACCAGAAGCCATTAAGAGCATACTATTAATAAAACTATTACGATTGCTGTAGCTAATGGCTCTAAGTTCATTAAGATGAAACTTTTAGGGAACGATTATGGGGAGTTTCAATTAAACGAAAAAACGATATGCATAAAGGTTATCAAAAGGGCATATAAGCAATATTATAGGAAGCATAGTGAAATATCATTCTTAATCGGCCTTATTTTCAAAGGAGCCGAAATTTTTTGTCACTTTTTCTTGTTTATTCGAGGCCCTTTGACCCGAGGACTTGGACGAAAATCAAGCCATTATTTGATTCTAGTTTTAGAGGGCATGTGTCCCCGAGCTGTAATTGCTTGTATACAAAGGGTTCTTTTCGCCCAATGACTTACAGTTATAAGTTTCAAGCTTTTTGGAAAACAAATTTTCGACCGATTTAAAAGGCCTAATTTCAGGCAAACCAATACTTCAGCTCAATGTTTTGGTGCATTTGGAGCTCTAATGATCGTCAGGTGCTAGTTCTTTTGCCGAAAAAAAAATTGTTTGGCCCATTCCCGTTCCAAACTTTTGAGAGCTCCTTGCTTTAACGCATATATATATATATATATATATATATATATATATATATATATATATATATATATATATATATATATATATATATATATATATATATATATATATATATATATATATATATATATATATATATATATATACATATATATATATATATATATATATATATATATATATATATATATATATATATATATATATATATATATATATATATAGATATATATACATATATATATATATATATAATATATATATATATATATATATATATATATATATATATATATATATATATAATATATATACATATATATATATATATATATATATATATATATATATATATATATATATATATATATATATATATATATATATATATATATATATATATATATATATATATATATATATATATATATATATATATATATATATATATATATATATATATATATATATATATATATATATATATATATATATATGCGCAGGGCAAATCTTCCCCAAGGGATTTACAAAACATAAGAGTCAATTCCTTCAGAAAGTAAAATATTTTGGCTCTCCTTCGGTCCCATTTAGGGTCTCTTTGGCCCAAGGTTGAACGCTTTTTTCCAAAGTAAAATCCATCTGTAAGTGATGGATAGTTTTGCAGAATTGATGGCTTTGCCTCTGGGGTTGTGTGGATCATATCATTCCCAGAGGCGTGTTCATTGGTTCTTTCGATTGTTTTGAGAAAAATGGACATTTGGAGGTTTCGACCCGATGGCATGGGGAGTTGTGGAGGCACTGGTGGATAAGAAAGGAGACGGGAGGAGGCTATTTGCCCTCGAGCCACTTTCGATTCTTGAAAAGACCAGTAAAACTTCCGGATTCTAAGCGAAAAAGTCCCCTCCCGAGTCTTTACAGCCTCCCCTTCCATGCGAAGTGGCAAAAAAAGGTAATACCGGGAGGCACTTCGCTTTTCAGTCGACGCTAGTGAGTTTGTACTAATAAATCCCGAATTGTTCACGCATGAATATTGCCTTCAAATTTGGAAATTCATTTAACAACCAACAATTCTTTTCCAATTTTTAAATTTAGTAAAATCTTTTCAACACGATAATCTATGATGGGGTGCTACCATTTGACTAACCGTCACAAGCACTAAACGTCATAACATGTAACCGCCAGAACTACTAACCGTTATAACATCGAAAAAAAAACTATAACTTTATATAATAGTAATAAGTATATAATAGTTTAGATACAAACTTTGGCTATATATTTGCCCATCAGGGGGTGGGGGTAAAGCATAGCATATATTAAATACGTAACCTAACCTAACCTTGGTACCTTTCCCCCCTAAACCCCAAAAAATAGAAGTTTTAAAATTTTAGATGTTATGACGGCTAGAGGTTCTGACGGATTTTTTTGTCGATGTTATGACAGATTTTGCCGACGTCCTGACGTTAGTACTCGTGACGGCTAGATGTTATGACGCCTTGCCGTCTGTGATCACCTTCTGATTCTAAGCTTCTTATAAAGATTGAGATGGTAATAATTGGTCTATTAAAAAAAAACACATGTTTTATGTTCTTCCTTCTCGCATCGCACCCTTGTGTCACCTACTTGGCATCAAATTCGGTCACACTTTCATAACTACGGTCAACCGTTAATTTCTTTTTCTTCGCCCATCTGCGGCGAAAAAATGACAAGTACGGCTCTTCTTGCTTTAATTATTGTAGTCGTATATTTATAATAATATGTTGCCAACTTCTAAAATTTTGCCTTTCGTGTTGTTAAGCCTTTATTCAGTTAACAAATAAGGAAACAGTAAACCCCGAACAACTCGTTTATGAGGATTGAAATTGATTGTGAATGAAATAGGAAAGAGAATAAGGTAATACAGACGAATCTAGATTTTAAACTTAAATAAACAGTCTATTAATGTCAAATCTAAAAAAAAGATTGAAATCAAAGCCAAATAAAACAGGTAACAAATACCATGCATTCTTTTTAGGAGATATAAAACTCTTTCAGGTAGCTTATAAAGCTTGTTTGGACATCACAATTTAATTGTATAAAATATACACAAATTGTCCAAAACGTTTTCATGCATACTTTTTAAGGAGTAGCTATCGGTTTTTTTTTTTATTATTTCTAGAAATAATCCCTCGGCCAGGAACAGAGATACCAATTACCAGACTCCACTAATGTGGATCTGGAAAAGGATAAAGGAACTCTGCAGATATGCTTAAAATTTCAGAGCCAGGTGAAGGGCTACACTGCAGCAGAAGCATGACAGCTGACAGCTAGGCCTCAGGGGAAATGTTGCTATGGGGCCTCCTAATTAATGTTATTTTTAATTATTCTGTAAGATTGGTGCAGCTATTTATCTATTGCCCCGTTTTCTTCCCTTTTAAAATCTAAATTTTACACTGTTGTATTATAGACTCTAAGAACTTAATAGTGAAACTTAAAGCATTTATAATACTATCCTTAGCTCCAATAGGCTAGACCTCTTTCCTAAAGGTGTTATTCGTCTGTTAGCAGCAGAAAACTTCGCCAAGAATTAGGTTTATTCCAGTTTACTCCATCGTCAGGGTTACTCCATAATATCAAAGCTTTAACTTTACCATTGTCTAGCCATGAGCTTTGTAAGTGATGGGATAGAACAATTCTTAGTGGTCTATTAATTGGAGGAAATGGCATACAGGCTGTTATTTTGGATAATTGGATGAAATGGCATACTGCATGGCTGTTATTCTGATAATCAAATAACAGACTATACAGAATACCAATTAAGAATAAATTTACTTTTTAACAGATAAGCACCTTCCTGATTTATGTCGCTTGATATACTTTATATCTTGAATACTTTATATCAATGTTGCTTGAAATACTTTATATCTTTTATATCTATTAGGTTTCGCCAAATTTCTCACTTTTAGCAAAATACATGGGTGTATTTGAATAAAATGTTCCTCACTTACATTGACTATCTGACAGAACTCATTAACACTTCACAATGAATGTTCTCTTCGCCAGGGCGTTGGCAGCAATCTGTGATTGCATAGAAAAATTACTTTTGCACGGCAATTGTAGGTAAATTGTTGAATTTTCCCGTCGTTACTGAGATCACCTTTAGTTCGTAAAATTTCCCTTCTTTTGTTCTCAGATGGGATTTTGCGAATCAGGAAAGAAAAATTATTTAATAAAATTAGTTAAAGTGAAGTAGCTTAATATTGACAGAATCTAGAGTTAGAATTTGGTAGGGGCAGCAATGCTCAGGGAAGTAGCCAGAGGGAGGAAGGCTCGGAACCGCCCACAGAGAAATTTGCGAATGTCTATGACTTTTTCAAAGATAACTTAATTTTATAAGAAGTTTACCGAAGAAATTGATGCGAGGAACAACATACTTCTTGATATGAGGTTTAAAAAAAAATTCCACCACTTTGAAGCAAAAAAAGAAAACATGCCGCTGTCTTGCCAATTGGTGGCCGAAAAATTGTTCTATTGTCATATGGATGAAAATGAAGCAAAGGCAAAGTATGTATTTCCTTGACTTTGCCAAATCATGCTACTTTACATCGTTTTTTCTCTGGCTTTATTTTATATTATGAAACCTTTCTGGCATCTTCTGACGTTTCCTAACAAAAGCTTAAATACAACGAAGTTCTTAACCATCCAGATAACAATATAATTCTTTTGAAACTATTTTTCAATTAAAATGGGTAGTTGGAAAACTAGCATCTTTTTGGTGGTTTTTTTCCTTTTTTTCAGGACCCTCCCTAAAAATTACTAAGCCCAATCTTCTTAGTCAACTTTGGGGACATCTTAAACATATAAGGGCATTTTTGGCTTTTTCAAATCACTATCCCGTTTATTTTACTCATCATCTGTTTTGAAACCTCTTGTAAAAACGATTTAAACGTCAATGATTTGAACATACACCTTCCAACCCTGTTTTCTTCTCCAACTTAGCCAAAATCACAAAAAGAATTTGCACACAAAAACAAATACAAGTCTCCTGTCGGTTACCCTTATTTCCGTCAAACCTTTCTAACATCCAATGTGTTTGGTTGCGATTATAAAAGTGGTGAAAACACAGGAACTCGAGTGGTACGCGCCGCTCCGCCCACGCAATGTCATTGGATAGCGTCAACCTTAAGGAAGCCAACTCATAGTATAACAGAAAACTGATCTGATCGCTTTTGAGGTTAGCAAAAATATTGAAGAGAGAAATCTGCGTAAGCATTAATAATTTGTGGCATGGGCTTTAGAGCTTGCTGCAAACTATGGAATATCCAAGTAATATCGGTAATTATATAAGCTTTTGGGAGGGAAGACAGGCTCCTTCATCTACGCATTGAACCCTTCAAAAATTTGGTATGGAGTCGTTTGTTTTTTTAATCTTTGAGCAAAAAGTCAGTTAGTGTAAAAATCATGATGAACACTCATGGTGTTCACTACAACTTATCGCTCTCCTTGGGGAGCATTCATTGATTTAGAATGAAACGAGTCTAGTTCTTCGTGAGCTGCATTACTCCCGATAGCGGCAGCTGGAACGATACTGCAAATGATCTAATAGGGTTAACGGATTCATCAATGTCTGACATGTTTTAAGAAGATTCAATATCTTAAAAGTCATTTTGTAAGCATTAACGTCGAATGAATGTCTTAAAAACAAAGCTCCAATAGCGAATTCTCCCAGGGGGAAAGTTATCGTTGAAAGCTAGTGAGAATTATTGGTTTGACTACGAAATTTGATAGAAAAAACAGTGAGTTTTTATTCCCTCTGAGTTGGCAAGGTTTGCAATCAAAGCAGGTAGCATAACAGAGAACTGCAAACGCTACCAAATTGATCAAAATCACATTTCCCTTGAGTTTTTGGGTGTTTGCGTACTAGAGCATTATTAGGGACTGCCCTTCCTGAACTTAAAAAGATTCTGCTCCGTTCAGCCGAAAAAGTAAAATATACACTTTCTGTTGATATGAGTTTCATTAAAACTGAATATCTCTATCTCCAGCCAGTGGAGGATCCAGGGGGCGAGGGGGTGCCCCCCCTAGTATAGTCTAAAGCAGTGTAATTTACTTAATTAATTCAAATTTGCATTAATAAAACTTGCTCCTAGCGCAAGTTCATCGGATCAACCTATTTTGCCCCCCCCTCCCCATTTGTTTTCAGATCAACCTATTTTGCCCACCCCCTAAAAAAATCCTGGATCCGCCCCTGTCTCCAGCACAAAAAAAAAAAATAAGCTAAATGTTTTTTTGTAATATCCCTGGGAAAGTAGATGTCGGCTTTTAGTTTTCTGTCGCCATTCGGAACTCTTATCAAAGCTCTACAAGCTATGGCTAGACCGCCCAATCAATTCTAGATAGTTTGGCCACATAAACTAAAAAAGTTTAAAATGGACAAGACAGGGGGATCCTTAAAGGTATCGAATCCCCTTAAAAGGTATTTGGTCAATCTTCACCACATAGGTACTTAGAAATATATTTTGTATATTTCCGACTCCTGTATAGGGTTTCCGACCATAACGATTCCAACACCGAATCGATCTGTCGACTTTCCATTTCGATCTGTCACCATTTTTGGGATTTTAAGTTTTTTTATTCGCATAAACTTGCTTCCCAAATAGCTTATGTTATTAAGATTAAACGAATTTATAATTACTAATTCTAAATCAGTTTCAAATGGTAATTTTTTGGCACCAGACAGATTTTTCAGAACGCGTTTTTAAACAGGGCCGTGGTTCCCTCTTTACAAGATTAAATATAAAAAAACAAGTTTTTTCAACTGAAGTAAGGAGCACCATTAAAACTTATAACGAACGGAAATTGTTCCGTATATGAGGGGAGCTGTGCCCTCCTTAACACCTCGCTCATAATACGAACGTTTTTAATACTTAAAAATGCTTCTTATTCTAATTAAATGACCCATGTATTTTAGGAGTCTTTCTGAAAGAATTGGGACAAAAAATCAAACTTTAGTGTAAAGAGCGAAGTGTTGAGGATGGAGCAGCTCCCCTCATATACGGAATTACTTATGTTCGTTTTAAGTTTCAATACTGCTCCTTGCTTTCAGTTACAAAAAAAAATTATTTAGTTTCTGATCGTTTTTTAAATAGTGCCGGGAAATCCAACTCCCACATTCCTGGAAAATCCCCTCACAAAAAAATTCTCCATGGAAAGTTCTTCCCATGTAAAATCCCCTCTCCCACCCCAAGACAATTCCATCCTCACTGAAAATTACCCCGAAAATTTCCAGCGGACGATTCCGCCTGGAAAATTCTCCTTAGCCTACTTTCACTTGAAAAAAGACTTGTTTTTATTTAATTTCTGATCATTTTTCAAATCATGCCTAAAATCCCCCTTTCCCACACTGAAAATTTCTTCTGGAAACCTCCCTTGTCCCATCCCCGAATGGACAGTTCTTACCACAGAAAATATCCCCATGGATAATCCCTCCGGCGCGAAATCCCCTAGATAATACCCAGAAGATTAAAGAGCTTGTCACCCTTGAATCTTTTTTTTACTTAAAAAGGGCACTAGAGCTTTCAATTTCCGTTTGAATGGGCCCTCTCCTGATCTTCTAGGACCATTGGTTCGATACGATCACCTTGACGAAAAAAGGAAGCAAATTTAGTACTTATGCATTATAACTAAACCAGCGCTATAGACTGCACAAGGAAACAAGACACGCTACCAGACAAACGGGTGTTTGCTAGATAAATTGATGGCAAAGCGTGTTTCTCATTGAGTTTACAATATTTAAACGATTGTTTTTTGGGGTTTAGGGGGGGTACCTAGGTTAGGTTACATATTTAATATATGCTATGCTTATCCCCCCCCTAACGTGCAAATATATAGTCCAAATTTTTTTCTAAACTATTATATATTCATCCTATTTTATTTTATTTCATTAGCATTAACAAAACTTGACTTCTTTCGTGTATAGCGCTGGTTTAGTTATAATGCATATGTATCGGTTAAACTTAATGAATTTTACGTATTTGGAAATAATCGGCATTAAAAGCCGATTATTTTGATGTAACTATTGTTATCAAAATTCGTTTTTTTAGAATTCCAGTTACTATTGGGCCGAGTCGCTCCTTAATTACACTTCGTTACCGCGAACCGTTTGATTGCAGCTTCGCTGTAATCATGGTAAACTCCTATCAAGTATCAACATCCTTACCCTCTTTATTTGCCATTTTAATTCCCACAGTGAAAGGTTCCATGACGAATGTCTATGGCTTAATTTTGCGTTATTAATGTTGTATGCAAGTAATTATTCATGATTATATGTTGCTTTGTCTTGTTATGTGAGCTTTGATCAATAACTTTCACTGGTAAAAAATAACATCCGTGAGAGAGGGAAAGGAGTTTCCCTTTAAATGAAGGCATCTTGTGCAATGCGCTCATTTGACAAGACAATTTCTCACTACTTGTTTTTTAATAACACGCTCAATTGACTCACTGTCGGGGAAATTAGTTTCTCTCAGTGACTGACGGTGCTGTCGAATTGATAGTCGTAAGGGTGTGCGTGTAACTGAACCACCGAGTAACCGAACCACAAGCAACTGAACCCCTGTAACTGAACCAGCGTGTAACTGAACCACTGTGCAACTGAACCCCTGTATAACTGAACCCCCATGCAACTGAACCACCGGGCAACTGAACCCCATTTAACTAAAACCCTCGTGCAACTAAACTCCCGTGCAACTCAACCCCATTTAACTGAACACCCTTGTAGCTAAAACCCGGTGTAACTGAACCCCCGTGCAACTGAACCACCGTGCAACTGAACCACCGTGCAACTGAACCACCGCACAACTGAACCACTGTGTTACTGAACCACCGTGCAACTGAACCACCGTGCAACTGAACCACCATACAACTGAACCACTGTGCAACTGAACCATCGTGCAACTGAACCATCGTGCAACTGAACCACTGAACTTAGTTTTTCAGTATTCTAAAAATATTAGGCTTTATCATTTGGTAAAACACAAGTTATAATTTTTACATGCTTGTTGGAATTAAATTAAAAAAAAACAAATTTAAACTGAAAGTAAGGAGCGCCATTAAAACTTAAAATGGACAGAAATTATTCCCTATATGAAAGGGGCTGTCCCCTCCTCAACGCCTAGCTCTTTACGCTAAAGTTTAACTTTCTCATAACTCTATTTTTGTTAAACAATAAAAAACTTTAGCGTAAATAGCGAGGCGTTGAGGAGGGGACATCCCCTTTCATATACGGAATAATTTCTGTTCGTTTTAAGTTTTAATGTCGCTCCTTACTTTCAGTTAAAAATTTTTTTTTTTTATTTAATTTCTGATCGTTTTTTAGTTAATACAGCTTTTATTTTGGCTCACCGTCATTGAATAAGTAAACAAAATTTGCATAAAAATTTTACTTTTCTTTTGCTAAATGGCTGTCTCTAAATTTGCTTCTGACGTAATTTACAAATTAACTTACGTAACGAACTTCTATATTCGTATATTTTTCTTCTGGCAAAAATACAAAAGTTGCAGATTTTTGCAGGTATGAGCTTGAAACCTATGTAATAGGGTTTTTTGATACGCTGAATCTGACGGTGTGATTTTCATTAAAATTCTTTCACTTGTAGGGGATCCTCTTTAAAAAATCAGGTAAATTTTCTCAGGCTCGTAGCCTTTGATGAGTAATAATAAACTAAAAGAAAATTATATATTTAGAACCAGCATTATAAGCCAATTCTTTTTGCTTATCAATTTACATCAAAATTCCGTTTTTAAAAGTTTAAATTACTATTAAGCCGTATCGCTTGTTTTTTTTATTGTTTTTTTATTACGTATATGTTATTACGTATATGAGGGGGTTCTCCCCTTAGTCAATACCACGCTCTTTACGTCAAAAGTTAAAATTTTGTTTAATTCACAAACCCCTGAATCACAAAGGCCGTTTAATTAGAATAGATAGATCTTTTGAAAGAACTAAAAAAAAACTGTAGCGTAAAGAGCAAGGTATTGACTTGAGGGAGAACCCCTTCTTAAACGTAATAATTTCTGTTCGCTTTAAGTTCTAATGTTGCTTCTTACTTTCAGTTGAAAAAACTTGTTTTTGTTTAAATTTAATTTCTGATCGTGTTTTAAATAATGCTTGGAAATCCGGCGCCCCCTTCATAGAAATTTCCCTTACCCCAAAGAAACATCCTCCACGGAAAGATTCTCCTGAGTAATCCCCTCCTCCAGCCCCCCCCCCCCTATCAGAAAAAAATCCTTCCTGAAAATGTCTGTATTCTTCCCAATAACCAATACAATATATAGGCCTAAGCAATGGGCAAAGTTCATAACTTGCAGCCCTTCCCCTGGGAACAGTGGGGGATTAAGTCATCCTAAAAGACATATTTATTAGATTTTTTACTATGCTGAACAAAATGGCTATCTAAAAATTTTCATTGGGTGACTTTGGGGAAAAAATGAGCGTGGGAGGGGGCCTAGTTGCCCTCCATTTTTAGTCACTTAAAAAGGGCACTACAACTTTTAATTTCCGTTCCAATGAGCCCTCCTACGATATTCTAGGACCACTGAGTCAATACGATTACCCCTGGGAAAAAAACAACAAATAAACACGCATCCGTGATCTTTCTTCTGGCAAAAAATGGAAAATTCCACGTTTTTGCGGATAGGAGCTTGAAACCTCTACAGTAGGGTTCTCTGATACGCTGAATATGATGGTGTGATTTTCATTAAGGTTCTATAGCTTTTAGGGGGTCTTCTCCCCTTTTTTCGAAAATAAGCCAAATTTTCTCAGGCGCGTAACTTTTGATGGGAAAGATTAAACTTGATGAAACTTATATATTTGAAATCAGAATTAAAATTTGATTCTTTTGATGTATCTATTGGTAACAAAGTTCCGTTTTTTAGACTTTCGGTTACCATGGAGCCGGGTCGCTCCTTACATACAGTTCGCTACCACGAACTGTTTGATTGTTTGTTTCTTAAGGTTATGATATAAACCGCCTGTCAAGATCATTCATAAAAAAGCTTTGTTTTATTTTTATTTCTGATTTATTTCTCTTTTTTTTATTTTAAGCTGATTTATTTCTCTTTTCTTTCAGAGGAATCAGACCTTTCTGGACGTTAAGTAATAAACATATGTGTGGAAAATATTTGACCTTTGTGAATCTAGATAGCGAATTTTGATCAGATGTCTTTGAGGAGATTGCAGCTAAAAAGAACATGGGAGGGGGACTGATTGCACTCCTAACCCCCTTTTTTTAACATTCCTTCAACATGCCCTGAAAGTTTTAACTTCATACCCTCAGGTTTTTACCCTCAGCTGTTCTTGACACATTGCAGATACAACGTCTTTTAAAACTGGATGCACACAGTACCTCTTGATTTAGTTGAAGACGCTCCTAGATATTTTCCAAACAATGTGACGGCTGATATCATCAGCCATTGTAAATATTGCTGATATTTCCTTTTCACAACCAATAAAGGAAAAATGTTTTTTGATTGTATTGGGCATTCTTCTTGACATTTCCCTAAGGTTTGACCTTAATGCTCCATGTTTTTTTTTTATTTATAGGATCTAACATACACTTTTTTCTGGTTAAACCTTATATGTCAACAATAGGCAGCTTGTATAACTTACAGCCCTTGCACCAGAGGCTGAGGGCTATGAACCCATATTTATTTAACTATGACATAGTTATTTAACCTTTGAACTGTTTTAAATAAAATGGCCGTCTCAAAATTTATACCGGATGTATTTAGGGTCAAAAGAGGGTGAGGTGGAAGCCCTCCAATCACTCTTAACTCTGAAAAAGTGCAGTGGAACTTTTTATTTCCAATTCAATGAGCCTCCCCCAAAGTTCATACAAAAATGTTTTCCACCAAAACCATATGTGTTAGCAATGAGCAACTAGCTTAAATTACAGCCCTTGCCCAAGGAGCTGCTGGTGGGGTTATTAAACCCCAGAGGCATGGTTATTTGACCTTTAGACTATTTTGAACAAAATATTTTTTTAATTTTATCGGATGTATTTGGGGGGGGGGGAATGTCGGCTAAGAGGGTGAGGCTGATTGTCCTCTGATTACCTTTGATTCTTCAAAATTGAACTTGAACTTCCAATTTCCAATCGAATGAGCCTCCTTCAAAGTTTTTACGACCAGGCATGTACCTGCTACTACTGCTATTAATACTGATCACATTGGGTTTGAATTATTATATGAATTTATTTATGCTAGTCTTCGGTTTAATATGGCTCTTTACTTTTCTTTGACAAATCGTTTTTTGAAAGTATCTTTTTAATTAATTCAAAGAAAGTGCAAAAAAAGCGACTTTTTTGTTATCTAAATTCTCAAAGTTCCGATGTTTTCAACATAGATTTTTATTACTCAACGTTCAGGAAAGGTCTGATCATCTAAGAAAAAAAAATCAAATTAAAAGTTTCCAAACGCAAAGAGAAAACAGCTTTCGTGTCGGCTCCACCAACGCAGGTAATTAACCTTTTTCAAACCAAACGATTACCAGCTACGAGCATAGAAAATATCACAAAATGAAAACAACAAAATTAGCAAAGTGGTAAAAAAAACATAAAAGTGTGCAGACGGTGGGAGCCAGCTTTCACCCCCCCCCCCCCACCACGAAAAACATACTCCGTAAAAACTACCCCGCGGAAAATCTCCCCCCCCCCCGGAAAATACCAACTCGTGGAAAATCTCACATCAACAATTCTGCATCCATCCTCCATCCTTCACACCAAACAATTTCTACCTCCATCCTCCTCTCGTCTCTCCCTTAGAGCTATTTCTGAATTTATCTGAAGGCTCAATGAGAGCTGAGATGTTTTGGCATCAAAATGCACCCTTTGAGGTATCTCCTTTACTCCTTAGCTACAAAACAATCAGATAACCCCTTTGCAGATGTTTCAGTTCCTTTTTAAGTTTTGTAATTCGTCTATTGCTTACAGATAGTATATGTCATTGGGAAACATACGGGCATTTTTTGCTTGGGGGTTTTCTGGAGGATTTTCAACGAGAAGAAAGCTTTTGAACGAAGGGGGGGGGGTCAAGACTTATACATAAATTCCTCTTTTCCACTTTCCTTAGCACTTCTCAATTAAACTAAAAATAACACAACTAAAATAAGATTTTCAAATTTTGAACCCGTAATTTTTGCGAGGGGGGTATTTTCTCGGTGAGGGTTCTGTGGGTGGGTGGGGGATATTTTCCGTGGTGTAGGGGGTAAACGCTTAGACCCGTAGAAAGTGACTGGGCGAAGGGAACCCCCATTAAAAGACATAAAAAGGGAGAAATAAATCTGGGTTTAAGAGTTTATGAAGTCCGATTTTCTTTGATTTTGTGGCAACAAAACAGAGCTCTTTTTATTAATCATCTTGACAGACATTTATACCAAGACTTTAAAAAGCAAACAATTCCAGCAAGGTTGAACATGTAAAGATTCTAACTTGTGTTTTACCCATGTAAGTACGGTGGTTGAGTTGCACGAGGGTTCAGTGACACGAGGGTTCAGTTGCACGGTGGTTCAGTTGCACGGTGGCTCAGTTGCATGGTGGTTCAGTTGCACAGTTGTTCATTTGCATGGTGGTTCGGTTGCACGGTGGTTCAGTTGCACGGTTGTTCAGTTATACAGGGGTTTAAGTAGAATGCTTCGTCTAGATTCTGAGAACGCCATAGGACCATGTTATTCTGAGACCGCCATAGGGTTATTCCACGTTCCATGTCAGCTTTCCAAGGCAGATTATCAGACTGGTTATTTGGGAGTGTATAAAGTGGTCAAACATGTTATGAGAGTATGATCATAATTGTATGACTCAACCGAACCAGTTTTTGAGGCAACATCCGTTTTTTATGAGCCAATCCGAGAGCGGAGATTACTCCATATACGATAACTTGATTGGTGATTGGGATTTGAATAAAAGGACTGGTTTTCTTTACAATTCATATTAGTAAGATAATTAAATTCAAAGAGAATAGTTTATTTGAGAGGATATTAGTAGAGAAAAAATGAGTGGTGCATTTACACTATTGGAGATTAATGATGGAGTTGACAGCAGTAGCAGCGATAAACGAGTACCCAATATGGCTGTGGAAATAACCGGAGGCTGTAGGCTATGCCTTGAATGGGACAATATGTATGCTAGATACGTGATATCATTAAATAAGTTTAAGCAGGAGGAGCAACTATGTTTTGCTGGAAAAGTGAATATTCTCCATATAAATAAACTTACGTCAGCATTAGATGTCCTATCGAAATATAATTGATGAGAACAAAATGCATCAGTGAATATTATTATTGTAATTAAGTTCAATAAAATTGTTTCTAAATCAAAGGTATTTTTCTTTCTATAGTAGACTAGCGTATATTTTTTAGAGTAGAAAAAATTCTGGTTAGTCTGAAGTTGGTTGTGAGAGAGTTAGGAATCTAAAAAATGGATAGATTTGAGAAAGAGCGAATCATGGGGAATCTAGTGCTTATGGAAAAACGTTTGATTCTAGATGGCGATTTTCTAGAGTTGTCTATTCAAAGAAAGATATTTTCTCGGGGAATGCTTGTCGATATAATGAAAACTGATTCTCCATCATTAGACCATTGTATGAAGCTTTTACATCGTGGTCCAAATGCATTTACACAATTTATTGATATATTGATCGAGACATGACAAAATGATTTTTTGGATATGCATTTAAACATTAGTTTATAAATTTAGGATTTTTTTTTCATGGGAAAGATGGTATTCAGGGATGATTTACTCCTCTCTCTCTATCTCCGGCAATTTTTTTGTTGTTGCTAGCTCAGTTTCATTGTGGCAGTGAGAGTGTCAACACATGAAAAAATGTTCCATACATGTCCCCTATGTATATACCGACTGGGCAGCTGGTCATCATGTGAGAATTGCACAATGATTGATGAGTATGATGAAAAGTGTAGATTATGCAACCCGTGTAAATTGCATAGAGGATATGGTATACAAATTAAAGATTGTATGTCCTGTCTTGATGAGATTGTTGAATGCCACCTAAGGGGACCCCCGAGCTCCAATTGCAATTACGATAAATGTCATCACTGGTAGAAAAAATAAACAGGCATAATTGAAAGGAATCCTAACTGTGATTTTTGTTCAGTATAATAAGATTGGCATTGTCGTGGTTTCTTATAATTCTGGGACTCAGGACTGAGTCACCGATTCAACTACTCCATAAGCAAAAGAATATGGTTTCTTCATGAGTTTTGTGAAAATAGTGGGTCTTATAATTATCATCCCTCTGATCTTTATTTTGCTGTGATAGACTATGATTCAACACTGGAGGACACTGTTTGTGAAATTGCTTCAAATTGACAAATTGAAACTTGTGAATTCTATAGAATGAATGAGAATAGTATCATTGACTCTACAAAGAGATGTGACCAGAGTGATATCACACTCTACCGTAGAAATGTGAGCCCGACATTGCAATGCATGGGGATCGGTACACTGTGAATTCGGATAATCTACCGACATTAGTCGTTGTTGAACAATATCTTTACCGTGCAGAATATCAAATCTAAAGACCATAAAACCCGTTTTATCATGTATATAAATTTCTATCATTTATTAATAAACAATTTCACATACATTTTTAGAACATTTTATTCGTAGGGCACTAAAATCAATATTAAATACGCTTGTAAGTATATTTTCCACTAGAAAGTCGTTCAATCGAGGTAAGTCAACGTAGATGTCGAGAAACTGCTTCTAGGTGTAGCCACGACATCTGAACATGAAAATGAGTAGTGCATGAAAGCCACATGTCTTAGTCGTTAAATCATGTACTCTACGTTGATTTTGAATAATGATTTTCCCACTGCTTTCAATAAAGTTGTAGATATCTGGAGTTTAGAGTAAATATGTTAGATCAAAATAATCAATGAATTAAATATTCTTCTATGTTTCAAATATTCACAGCCAATGGCCAGTCTTTAATGTTGACAGACTGCTATTATCAATGAATAAGCTATTGTTGACACTCGAAATTTTTTAAATGAAGTTTGAAGGAAAGCTGTAGGAAAGGTATTGGGACATATATAAATCCATTCTAAATACGTTGATTATTTGGTTTGTGTTCATGGTGCTAAGTCTAATTGAACACTGCCGTTGGGTGTGATTTCCCAATAGGTTTCAAATTGGCTCAGTGATATTAGCGTCATACTCTCCGTCAAAGCATCGACAATTGTTCACTCTAAACGTACATTCCCTGTTCGTACTATGCTCATATCCTAAGTCCCTGACAAGTTCAAAACAAGAACCCCATTATTTCTTTAAAACATTGATTCGATTATTCCATCTTCAAATAGTGGGAATTCATTGTCTAGGGATTGCATGGTCAACTCATACAGACTTCTAGAGGATTTCTTGTAAATTGCTAGAGTGTACATTGCAATACCGTTCACTTTGCACACGAGACTATATAGACCAAAAAATTTAAATCGTGGGGGGATTCAGTCCGGGATCCAACAGCACTGCCACTCTTCACAAAGGCCAAAGCCAATTTTGATGGGATTTCTCCATTGACAAATGATGAATCGCTATAGCTAAAAGAGCCGGTGGCAATGTGACGTTGATTGGTGATCGCATGGGGGACGAGAAGTTTAATGTTATTAACATTGGCTCTTAGTTTTTCCACTACCAATGCAGCAGAGCTCATAACCTAATGTCTTCGAATATAGAGAACTACCGATGTGATAATGACATTTAAATCGGTTGCTGCAGGAAGTTTTTTATTGAAATAAAATTCTATGGGGCCAGCTGTAACTTTATGTCAATCTTGACATTGGGGGGTAACCATTGGGATATATTGAATATCTCATGATTTAATTTTCCAACCAGATGATACTCCTGGGTCACTGCAGTAGTCAACTCGCTATCAGTATCAACACCTGATCGATATTCATTGGCCAATGATTGTCCTCTCAACTTCTTGTATGCCTTTGGTATCGTCATCATAAACTGTATATAGCTTGCAGAGTTTTATAAACTATTGCTAGTGCTCACCAATGTTCCATTGATGAATACATTAATTTGTTTGAACAGGTTGTATAGAATACAGTTCTCATTTGAGAAACCATCGCCATCAGTTGGAGTTGTATTATCTGACTTTTGCTTCACCACAATATTTAAATCAATAAATGTTGATGACAAATCAATGAATAGTCTTCATTGGAAAATATTCGAAAGTGTATATTTTTCGAGAGGGTTGTTGAAGTTGAAACTGTTCAGAGTAATCATTCTTGACAATAACATCAACATTTTGAGCATTGAATAGCTTCAATGAGGAGATAACTAATGGATATGATTCCTTGTTAGAGAGAGAATTATTCATAAGAGAGCGGCTAAACCTTTAATCGAACATTTTTTTTCTTTTTTTTCTTCTGCTTATTGCTCCTCCTTGTTTTATTCCCCAAACTTCTTGTTGGTTTTCTTCGCTTCACGCCTGGGTTTGGACTAATGATTAAATAACATGCATGTATGTTTTTCAATCCCTCTCCATTTTGTCAAAACGTTAATCGCTCATAAATGATTCTTGCCGAACATCAAGTATTTCCTTTAAAACTCCATGAAGTTCTTGCCCGACCTCCCGTCCTGTAGTGTTGAGGCAGCAAAATGTGATACAGCAGGCACAATATATCTTCTGGCAAGCGGTGGTGCAGAACGAAATATCCTAGCAAACCAGCTACCAAGACCATAGCCAGACATTGTAGTACGTCCATTGTAGTAGTCCAATCCATTACCTATTCGACGTGGACTCAAATAATCAATAAAACACTCAATATTGGGGTAGACCAATTGAACTCTTATATTGTTCATTTTTGGTGATTGTACTTTTGCTGACAACGGGTCAATAATTACATATAATCAATCCTTTGTCTGTAGTTATTGGTAGAGAGTAACCCAATTAACTTCTTAGTTTTAACTGGCAGAGGTCCAAATATGAAGTGTTTACAGGAACATATTGAAGATGCTTTATATTATAGTGATGACCAAGTTCAAGAACTGTTATTCCCTCAAGAGAATGTAGGAGGGGGACATTTGAATTGCCGACTCTCGACGTTTCCACAAAGGAATCAGAGAAAAATATTCTAGAGTCCGAGGTGAAACCAGGTCTATAATCAACAAAAATAACTTGATACATCCTGTAAACGGTGCCAGAATTTTTCCTATTGATCATATTCTGTTGAAAGCCAAGAACATCTCTCAAATTATCATTGAGAATAATTGTTTCAGTGTCAACAGTTGAGGTAATATAAATCCTCATCGTGTTCTAATGAATAATTAAAATCAAATGTGCCATTCCTACGATATGAGATTTTTCTATTGAATGTACGACATACATCTCTCATATTATCGTATTGAATATATTGTAATTTGGCATAAGGATATTCGCTATTTTTAATTGTTTCCACCCATTCATAATCAACAAAGAGCGACCAATCGAAAGGTATAGATTTTAAATCATACCCATTAACCTGTTTCAGGATTCAATAGTTATTCTAGAGAATAGAGTCGAAAAGAGCCATTTCATACGCATTGCAAATTTCATGGCGGGGGTAAGTTTTGTCCATAAATCGTTTGTTTTATTCACGTCACTGTAAAGAGCATCGAAAACATTGGACATAAATGTTACATAAAAATCATTGGACATTGACAATATTTTCAACATCGATCCAAGAATCAAAATCAGAGTTGTATCCTAGCCACCGAACAAATAACTGTTTCCTACCTTTGTGAGTAAGATTCTTTAATATCTTTTCAATTTGATAAATTTTACTATTATTTTAACATTTTGTAGTTTATATTCATAAAAATATCCGAGACTCTCTTCATCTTTGGTATCGCGCAAACGATAAGCTAGGGGTTTAGTGGCTAGGATGTTTGACACTTTAAAATGTTCGGTGGATCACACGTAATTCCCCTTTTCAAAATCATTAGTTGTCCTATTAATTCGAACATTATCACCAACATTGAATTTATTTTTCTTCTTGACAATCGTTCCATTGGAATATTGTTTAAGAAAGGTGTCGATTGTATCATTATCAGAATGACGAACTTCCATTGGGGTTCAGTTGGACAAAGATCGATGAGGTTGTTGATTATAAATCAACACGATTTTATCTAAATACTAAATAAAAGCATGTTTATTTCTTAATGTGCGAAATCTTAAAATTAAAAGTCAGACAATTCTAATAAATCTTTCAGCAAGTGAAGTCTTTTTAGGACTCTGGCTATGATAGAGCAGTGTACTATATCCCATTACCACTTCTTCAATATGGGGATTAGTATATTCACTACTACGATCTGTTTTAATTTTTTTATATGAATCCTGTTCGAGAATACTTTCAATGGTCTGAGCAACTTCAACGCCTCTCTTTGATCGCAATGGAGTTGCATATACATAGCGACTAAAAACACTGATTGCAAGAAGAATGTACTTGTGCGGTGTATTGTGACATCTTTGAACATCATCTAGAGTTAAGAGGTCTGCTTGTATTATACGCAATGGGAAAAAGGATTTAGTTTTTCGATATTGATTAGCACGAAGTCTATGATTTCTATGCAGAGTGTAACTTGATTCATTTTTTAGATAGTCTTGTACACTTTTAGCGTGAACACCAGTGGCTTTGGAAAGATAAGTGGGGGAACTTAAACTCCCCACTTCACCAATATTTTAATAAACACGTTACAGAACTTCAACCATTTTTAACGTGAACACGTTGTGTAACATCCACTACCCTTTTGTATACTGGCGGTTGGTGGTGGTGGTGCTGGTGACTTGATACGTCTTCGCTTTTGTCTAGCTATCTGTGGTGTGCTAGTATTTTCCAAAATTGATTTAAAATCTTCTTCTTCTTCTTCATGTTCATATTTTAATGGTGTTGACAATGATGCATTTTCACTTAATTTTTTTTAGAATTTTTCTATTACTAATCATACTTTTGGGGAAATTTAATTTATGTATAAAGTTGTATAGATGAGCCTCATATGATAATAGTTCTTTACGATTTGTAATCATATCATAGATTAAATCAAGTAGATTAAAGCTCTTGCCCTGAATTACAATCCCTTTCCCATAGCTCTCAACTTGAATATGATCTTGACCCCTTCCCATGTCATAGTTTTGGGGTCTTTTGATTTTTTACCGATATTAGTAGGGTATTAAATTTCCGATTTTCAATACAATCTAATGTAATTCCTCCTTCTTTAAGTGTGTCCCAGCAGACTCTTGAGGATATGATTCTTTTTTGTGATCACTACCAGCAGTGGGCTTCGCGCGATAGGGTTTATGTTTGTCAACTCGTGTGAAGTGCATCTTGAAGTAAAAACAGTTTTTCTCATCCTAAATATTTTCATTGTCAATGAATTCACTCAGATTGTCCTCAGAGTTCTAGACTGGTGAGAGAGCAGGTTCTCTGGAAGGCAATTTACAGGGTTTTGACATTCTCTCTAGAGAAAACTGTTTGAAAGTCGTACATTTATTGCCAGTAAAAGGGTGAAAAAGCTACCGCCAGACTGAAGAAGACGTTTCCTTATAAAATTATTTACTTTTCTTTAAGAGGCCGATGTACGTAAAATTGAACGATGTTTCTTTGCCTGTTGTTGAGCTACTTCTGGTAGATTAACATTAACCTCTGTCAAATTTAAAAAAAGATCGTATATTAGATTAATAAAATCATTGTCATTACCGTATTTGAGTATGGCTTTCCTAAGCGAGGGTTTTGAAGTGCTTAGAACTGAAAACAGATGTCTATTTTCATGTAGCTTCTTCAGTGTTATGATAGCAACTAATAAGTCTTTCTAATGGTCATAGGGAGATATATTGTAATGCCATTTCCTAGAATAAATTGGACTACATACATATTCTTGGGTGTATTTGTATTAAGACGCAATAGGGTTTAGCCATGAATCGTAACAGTTGCCGTAGTTTTTGCTAAGACCATCACTATATGGTTATTTGGGTATATTTTCGTATTGATTGTTAGTCACGACCGGGAATTACTAACTACCTGGTAGATAATGAAGTACGTACAGTTTAATCCAAGTGTTTACATATATTTGCTCCGATAAAAGGGATTTTGTAGAACCAGAGTAATAGAAGTATGTTTATGATGAGAGCGAAAAGTGAACAGTTGTAGCGTTTCCTGGGACCATTGTTCAATAGACTCAGCCAGATCGTCAATGATCAGCCAAGAGTTGGGTTCAATAATGCTGAAAATATCAAGTCCCTGCATGAATTGTATCTACACCATTCCCGTCGTAGCTGCATTTACTTTTATTTGATCATAAGAGTCCTGTCAAACACTGTAGCACTAGTAGATTTTTTCGGTTTTTCCACAAATATTTTCTTACAATTTTTAATTATTTTAGTTAAGAGTGTTGTTTTGCCCGACATTGGCGGTCCATACAGAAATGATCTGAATTGTGTTTTAAATTGATACATGTTCCCTTCAATACTTTCCTTGGCCAACTAACTGTAGGCCATAGCTTTATAATGACTAAATAATTTCCCTACTACTACTACTACTACTACTACTACTACTACTACTACTACTACTACTACTACTACTACTACTACTACTACTACTACTACTCCGTTCGAGAATAATAATAATAAGAATAAGAAGAAGACGAATAAAAATCATATTTTCTTTTATTATATGCATAAAAAAGTAACAATACTTAAAAAAAACTACATTGAAAAAAAAATCACATTAAACTTGAAAGAAAATACACTTTTTTTTAAATTTATTTATAATAAAAAATACAACATTTACATAGGCACAGAGAAAAAACACTTAAATAAATACACTTTTTTTTGTTTATTTATTTACAGAAAAAATACAACATTTATTAGAATAAAGCACTTAAAATAATATCACTTTTTTTAATTTCAATGAAACACATATATTTACAAAAAAAAATCTGCTCTAAGAAAAAAAAAAGAACTTTGGTAGTGTCTGGCGGTGCGCCCCCCACTGGTGGGCCCCCCCCCCTGGGCCGCGAGGCCTCCCCCAAAGGCCGCGAGCCCCCCCCCCCCCCCAAAGGCCGCGAGGCCCCCCCCCCCCCAAGGTTTTGGGAAAAAATTTACTGGACTTTATTCAAACCGAGACTTTCCCTATGGATGACACATTCGGCCCGGTTTGAAGTTAAATAGTGCCCAAGGGGGAGGGTAGTCACACCGTCTTGACAATCATAGACCTTGTCGGAAATGGTACTCATGGCAATTTTTTCTACATTTACAGTAAAGTTCCTGTAGTTGAGGGAACGAATTGCCAGCAATTTGGCTCGTGGAATTGTATTTTGAACAATACAATTCCTATAGATGTCCATTATATAGATGCTAGTTTCACTAGCTCTGGGTAAAGCCCACTCCAATTGGTGTAGTCCATCCTTGAGCTGATAATTTCACAGTGCGCCAAATCATCAATTAGATTTGGGGTTTTTACTTTTAACAGTGAAAAATCTGTGTTCCCGTAGCAGACCTCTACGTGCCCATTCTTCGGTCGCTGTATCCTAGCCACATTGTAATAGAACTCTAAAAGGAATTTACTCGTGATCTACAAAATAGTGCTACCTGCAGCAATGTTTTTATTTAGGAAAATGTTTCTTTTTTTCCTATTCAATAGTACCATGTCCGGGCCAATGATCGTGAAGGAAGTGTAATTTGGATAGGCAATAATTCGAGCATATTGTTTGGGATCGGTCAAGACGTCACAACGATTCCTATTGCGAACACTCTCACACATTTTGCCGAAAGCCGAATTCAAAATGAGTTTATAAATTTCTTTTTCGGCTTTCGTTTGTGCTTCAGAACTTTTCTTGACAAAAGTGTCAACAAACGTTTTTAGATAGGGTTTTTGACTAAACTGGAGCGCTCTGTGAACCTTTCTAACGTTGAAACCGTTGTTGCACATCCATTTTAAAGCCACATGATGTACAACAATATTTTTTTTCGGCAGAAGGTCAGCAATAAGTTTTTGTTTTGAAGGTGACCAATGCAATCCGTCCACCTCGACTAAGCGCCTATTGCGGGGGCTCAAAGAGTCCCTAGTCACAGGTCTATTGATGCACGGGAAAACAAAATCCTTTACTGGATGTTGATGTTCGAACGGCATCTCTCCATCGGTTTCAAAAAACCATCCCACCAGCCCAGTCTTCTAAACACTGTCAATGTTGGGGAAATAAAAGGCTTGAGGGTTATTGCGCTATTTTTTTTAATTATAAGGTAGTACATAATGGGACATGGTCAATGGGTAGAGAGAATTCATATCGAGAGACACTGCTTCTGCTTTCGTCACTGACTTCTCTCCTGGCGGATCAGTTTCGATGATACGATCCCCGTGAAAAACAAATCCACCCCTCATTGACCTTTCGATGAACAGATGCTGATCGATGTCAGTGAATAGCCCAATTTTTTCTCAACTAATTTTTAGTATGAGGTTCATCACCAAATGAGGAGAGGAAAAATAATATCCCAAATCAAGATTAAATTCCTCATGGATTTTGTCCGTATTTTTAAGCATAATTTCTAACAAAGTTAACACATCACTCGACAAATACAACTTGCAGTAGTCAAAGCTATTTTTACACCCTCCCTCTGCCCACACTCTTTTTTAGCAAAACTCTGTTCATTGGGGGTACGCCTACCATCGTGGAGACTGTCCTAAAGAAATTCGTTAGAAGGAATAGCTTCCTCGGCAAATCTCAACATGGAACAATAATAATCATAAGCATAGATTCAATTGACCGTTAAAAAATTGAACAAATCATTTGGAAATTGTTGCTTGAGAAGGCGGAAATCGTTTCTACAGTCATCGTTTTTTTGCACTTGAATTAATTCACTCAATGATTTGAGGAAAAAACATTAGGAATCTAAAAAGTGAATTTTATTCGTGTACTCAACGTCGTCTTCAGCAAATTTCCACAAAAATCCCAAAACAAGCAACTTTTCCGATGATTTAGGAATGATTTTGTAGGAAAAGCTGGCTATCACCCATGCATCATCCACTGTTCCATTTCTTTGAAGATGTGCGATTGCTGGTAGCACATACTTCAGATCGTAGTTAGAGTTATGTATAAAAACCGGAAGAAAGAGTTGCTGTTTAATTTTTAAATTACATGAATTGTGAGCCCACCCCCGAAAGTTACTTTTTACCGTTGAATTGGGATCAATAAGGTGATTATCATCCTGGATCGCGTCTTTTGAGGCAAGAGCACTCCTACAAACCCAACAACTTGTACCCTTTTATAGTGCCTATTGCTCCTTATCTGATAATGACACCGCATAGTTGGTGTAACACAATCATGAAATTGCACCGTTTTCTGTTGTTATCAAAGATAACAATAACTTTTCCATGCTACCCTCCTCCTCCATAGCCAAAAAAAACTCTTCCAACTGCATTTTATTATTGGCATCGTGACGGGCATGCGCATAAGAACACGCAACTAGTTTGTGTTCCTTGACTATATTTGGCCTTAATGGGTCTGATACCCCCACCGGTCTTGATTCACAATTTAAAGATACTTTATCAACTTGTAGCAGGGAATTTTTGAAATTTTTAAATTGTAAAGTATGCTTCTGCTGGCATTTCTATTCGTTGATTGCTATGAATTTTGCAATGCCTCATGTGATCCGAGAATGTTCTTTCAATTTTAAATGAGGAAAGGCACATGGGGCAATAGAGACATTCTCCTTTCTTCGTGCTTTGGGATAAGAGTCGACTTATTGCCGTAACGGGGAAAAAATTACCATAGGAATTTACATCTTTGGGTGACTAATAAATAACCAAAACCCAAGTTTTAACATTATCTACCGACGGTGTCCTCACTGAATATAAAACCCCTTTTTTATTTGGTTTCTTTCCCCCATTTACAAATTCTGTGTCATACTGGAGAACAACCACCCCCAACCCAAGCTTTTCATTCGCTTTTTCGAATATGGTTATTTCTTTCAAGGACACCAGATACTTCCCCTCTAAACAGTCAAAATTTACTTTAGTGAAATTTTCTCCACCGTTACGAGAATGTATTTCAAGATTTTTCACTGGTAGATCATTTTTTAATTTTCTATGGGCTGCTGCTAAAAATGAATATTTAAGGTATTACAGTCCCGTTTCAAATTTGAAACCCTGAACCCCTTTGGTAGTCGACAAATCTGGGTGGTATTTTATTCGTCAACTAGTCCCTGCTTCTATTAAAATCAAGTTTTTTTTAAATTTACTTGCATTCGGATCTATGTGCTCAATGTATAAAATGGTGGACCTGCTTTCCCGTTTGTTGAACGTATCCAAAATCTATATTCGTGTAATAACACGACCTACAAAGTTGTCCTCACATTCAATTATACCAGAGTAAAAAGTTTGGTTGCTAGTTGAAAAATGAAAATAAAAAATATCCCCAGATGTCCCCTTTTGTAAATAAACTTTTTGATTTACTGATGCTTTAACCCCCCCCCCCTTGACCCCCCCAATTCTGAATCTGAATCTCAATGAGTGCTCAAATTCGGTTGATGTAGCTATGGAGAACATTTACAGGGTCTGTTAAAATGACCCCACCGTCAATCACGTTTCCTCGGGAGGGTTAAAATCTACCCTATATGTTTGTAAGTGACCTAGAGCAGACGCTAACAAATAAAATTCACGTGACACTATTTTCATGTCCTGCACCTATTTGCACAGGACCCAATTCACTAATTATAAAACCATCGTCAAAAATGTCCCCGGGAAAATTAGGTCCAACAATTTGCATAAGGCTGTCGATTTCTTCAGTTGTAAATTGAAAATCCAGGGGGATATTAAATGACGTACCTTCACTAACATCATCCGGTGAGAGGGGACAATTACCCATGATACCCCGGGCCAGGGAAGGCAGAAGTTTTCACAGCTTCCCCCTGAAACTAGAAAATGAATGGATTAAGTTTTTTTCTTTGACGAAAGTTTTATCACAATTATAGCACACTTTTTTTTATCAAACAATTTTTTTTTTGCTTATAGCATTATTTATCAAAAGAATACATAATAAATTACAAATTTTGTTAATGACACACATACACACGCATACAAGCGCACAAACTCACACACACACACACACACACACACACACACACACACACACATGCACACACACGCTGAAATATTCTTACAGGTTGAAATTACATTTTTAACTCCTATATATATTCCATTATCCCAGCACCTTGTACTTGTAGTTGTTGTTTCGTCTACACTTTAACAACTAAATGAAAGCACAAAAGGTTCATTGCTGTGTTACAGTGAACTATTTATTTTTTCGATTTTCTCTTTTGTATATCAAAGAAACCTTTTTTTTTGCCTTTTTTTAACGTATGGTAGAAATTTCGGATTCGTATGATATTTCGAATTTAGAAATTTTAGATAACGTATGGTAGAAATTTCGATTCGCACTTCGTTTTTTTATGGAACAAAATAAAAATATTCTTCATTCACTTCATTTCGCTTCGGTGCTTGATTTCGCTCTTAAAAGGACAACCAGCAAGAACAAGCAATCAAAGTGAAGTGGACAGAAAGCTACGAACAATTTTATCCCCAAATATTTAATATTCCAGTTTTCCTAGTTTACACTTGACTAGGATGGCTTTTCGACCCAGGTTAAGTTGAGCTTTAAGAACTTTAGATGAAAATAACAAACAATTTAAAAAACTTATCGTCCTCAATCTTACACCATAAGATCTTGCAGAAACTCTATTTTCCGAGTTTCCACTGTAATTTCAAAAGCTCGTTCCAAAGTGCCTCAGAACCATCCTGAGAGGGGAGGAGGCATCAGAATTTGACCGTAATTTCCGATATTTTACCAGTATTTCTTCTTATTTGGACAGAGTGTATTTAGATACTATTGGAAGTTCTACAGCATATTCACCGAGTGAAATTTCGGTAATTCCATGAGCAATGATCAGGTATGTTTACTAAATATCAACAGGTTCAGATATATTTGATATAATTGGATCTAGACGGCTTTGCCACATCAGTTAAACCCTACGAGAGTCTCGGCTGTGGTAGGAACGGGGCAGCAAAACAAGTTTTTTTCAAATGAAAGTGAGGGGAAACATTAAAAATTAATACGAACAGAAATTATTAGGTATATGAGGGGGGCTGCCCTCTCGTCAAAACCTCCCTCTTCACGCTAAAGTTTTTTAGTGCTTTTAAAAAAGCTTCTTATTGTTGTAATTAAACGACCCTTGTGTTTCAGAAGTCGTTCTTAAATAATTGGGAAAAAATTCAAACTTTAGCGTAAGGAGCAAGGTGTTGAGGAGGGCGAAACCCCCCTCGTATACATAATAATTTCTGTTCGTTTTAAGTTTTTATGTTGCTGCTTACTTTCAGTTGAAAAAACTTTCAACTTTCTAAATACTGCCAGGAAATATGGCTCCACCTCCACGAAAAAAACACCCTTCCCCACGGAAATATCCTCTACACAATTCGATTCCGGTGAATATTTACCTCGAACAAATTACCCTTAACATTTCCGCGCGTAAAATTGAGTCGGCAAAGAGAAAGCAAGACATATAAAAATAATTTCTTACAGGAATTCTGGAAAATTCCCCCAGTGAAAATTTCCCCTGAAAAGTTCACCCCCTGGAAACTTCCCTCCCCATGAGAAATTCCCCCCGTGGAAAATCCCGCAGACGAAAATCCCCCCTCCACCAGACAAATGTATGCACACTTCCCAATAACAAATACGGCACTATATGCACACAATGGGAAAATTTCATAACTTAAAAGACCTTTCCCCACGGGCTATGGGGGGTTATATTGTAACCAAAGACATAGTTCTTTGACTTTTCAACTATGTTAAACAAAATGGCTATACCAAAACTTTAATAGAACGATTTCAGGAGAAAAGAGGCGTGGGATGGGGCCTAGTTGGTCTCTTAAAGAAAGAAAAACGAGCAAAAATGGGGTTTTTTATAGGCAAAATGAAGATACTGAAAAAACAAAGCTAATATTTCGAGAGGACAAACGCCTCTCTTCTTCAGCGCGAAACGAGACGATGGATCAATAAAAGCCAAATATTAAAAGAATTAAAACCAACTACCTAACAACCATAAAAGCGAGTTATTCGCCAATATCCGCGATTTGCACAAAATCCAAAAAAATATGAACTGCCATCGACGGATACTAGCGAACAACTGACAAAGTAAAGGAAACAATTCATTCACTCGAAAAAACAAAACGAACCAGCAGATGACTTTAAAAGTGGAACCAGATTAGATGACTGGGAAAGTGGTTCAAGGTTTATTTCAGGGATTACTAAAGTATCGGCTTCTCTTTTGAGAAAACCGAAATATGACTCGTTTATTCTTAAATCACCGGAATCTCTGTTTAAAGCTACAACTAAATGGTGGTATTTATAAATTTCAACAGCTTCTCTGTAGTGCTAGACAATACCTTTGTCATGCGAAATAAGACTAGCTTGATTAAACAAAATAGTATAGTCTGGTTTTTCAAAAATGTGCTCTGCAAGGGCAGAGTCAAAATTTTCCGGTTTTTTCCGCTTTTTAAGTGTATTATTAATTGAACTAGAGTGCTGAGTTAATCTATCCGTTAGTCGCTGATCAGTTCTTCCGATATACCAAAGACCACACGAACAAGGAATTCTGTAGACACCGGAGTTTTCACCTATCGGGATAGGTGAAAACTCCCGAAATCAAAATCCGAAATCAAATGACATAGTTCTTCAACTTATTTAATTGCTGGTTCGTTTTGTTTTTCGAGTGAATGAATTGTGTCCTTTACTTTGTCAGTTGTTCGCTAGTATCCGTCGATGGCAGTTCATATTTTTTTGGATTTTGTGCAAATCGTGGATATTGGCGAATAACTCGCTTTTATGGTTGTTAGGTAGTTGGTTTTAATTCTTTTAATTTTTGGCTTTTATTGATCCATCGTCTCGTTTCGCGCTGAAGAAGAGAGGCGTTTGTCCTCTCGAAATATTCGCTTTGTTTTTTCAGTATCTTCATTTGGCCTGTAAAAAAACCCATTTTCTCGTTTTTCTTTCTTTATGTGATGTCAGGCCAATGTGGTTTAAGAAATTATCTTAGTTGGTCTCTAATTTTTTGGTCACTTAAAAAGGGTGCTAGAACTTTTGATTTCCGTCCGAATGACCCTCTCCCGATACTACAAGACCACGGAGTTAATACGATCATCCATGAGAAAAAAAAATAACAACAAATAAGCAAGTATCCGTAATCTTTCTCTTGGCAAAAAATACAACATTCCCACATTTTTGCAGATAAAAGCTTGAAGCCTCTACAGTTGGGTTCTCCGATACGTTGAACCTGATGGTGGGATTTTCATCAAGATGCTTTAATTTTTGGGGGGTGTTTTGCCCCTTTTTCGAAAATCAGACAAAATTTGGGTCAGTCTCGTGGACTTTAATCGATGCACCAAACTTAATAAAGTTCATATTTTG
Organism: Artemia sp. Qi Xiang Cuo; assembly: GCF_049724085.1. NCBI lineage: Eukaryota > Metazoa > Arthropoda > Branchiopoda > Anostraca > Artemiidae > Artemia > Artemia sp. Qi Xiang Cuo. Next base: position 69,797,983 of record NC_142795.1, on the reverse strand, counting down.
GAATCAACATAATAAGCCAATTATAATGGTATCACAATTCCGTTTTTAAGAGTTTCGGTTGCTATTGAGGCACGTCGCTCCTTACCTACAGTTCGTTACCACGAACTGTTTGATAATACGTGTAAAATATTTTAGGTGTTTCGAAATTTTATTTATCTTTTTTTGGTTTTCTTTGTACAAAAAATAAGAAATGAAAAAAAAAAATCTGAATTGAATAAGCTCCTCTGGTAAGACTCTTTTTCATGTATAGGACCATTTTGCCACTTTCAAATGAAACAAAAATATAAACTGATTTTATTATGCTGTTGTTTATACTATGTGAGTTCATTTAAGTTATACGTCTATTTTGCTTCTGATTTTTAAGCCCTACTCTGAAACATGTACGAAATTTTCAGGAATGGTTGGAATATTGCCAAATCTCAAAACCTTGGTCAAGTCTGTCCAAAGGAACTATGAGCAAAAAGTTCTTTGTATCCCCCAGCAAAGATATTTTTTAGGGTTTTAGCGGAAGTTTCAAAATATGGGAAAATGTAAAGGCTTTTTCTAATGGGTGTAAATATGTTTAATTCATAAGTCCCAACTTTATTAATTGCGTACTACCTCATCTGAGCTACGTTTGGCAATGGAGCTAGTTTATAAAGGGATTTGCATCAATATTTTGAAGCTGCCCGTAAGCCCAAATTTATTTGCGGGGAAAGGGCTGAATTATATATGCAAATTATAGGAGAAATAGAGAAAATCGTAAGAAAAATTGTCAGAAAGATAGTATTTTAGAGAGTAAGGGACCCCAAAACCCCTTCTCCGTATCACATCTAATGAAACTTCAAACACGCTATGATCTCCGTATCACATCTAATGAAACTTCAAACACGCTATGAAACTAGCGGTAAGGAAGTGAGTCACAACCAGAAATGTTGAGTTACAAAATACTCTCATTATTTATAATGCTTAAATATTTTGCAGTATGATTTACGTCGGGACGTATGAAGGAATTTATCTCCGCCGACAAAAAATCGGAAAAGAATCAAAAATATGAAAAATTCCAAAATTTTGGGACTCTGGAGTGTCTTGGTGCGAAATCCCCTCTGCTTTTGTGCTTAGTTTAAGTGAATCCGATTCCCCAAAGCTTTGTTTATTGGCTTGAAGGAACTAAAACTGCTACAGGACTAAGCTGTACTTATGTAACTTATGGAACTCATATCTTAATTTGTTTTTAGTTTGCTGTAATTCTGAACAAGCTCATGATTTAAAAACAGAACTACAACTGCAAGGAATTTTGCGAAAATGATCCTAGAATGTCAGACAAAAAAAAATCGGTGCTTTCGCATTATCAGGGCCCCTCTAAAGAAGTCCAACGAGAGATGCTACAGTCAAACGGGAAAGACGCAATGAAAAACTCGTTTTTACAAGATGATTCAATACACCGCAGTAGAAAAAATACTTTGCATAGCGTGGTTTCAAGATATTTAAAGTGTTATTCTTTGGTATTTTTTGGAGGGGGGGGGAGGTACCTAGGTTAGCAAGGGCGGATCCAGGATTTTTTTTCGAGGGGGGGGATAACTAATTTTTGACTCAGTTTTCGAATAATTTTACTGATTTTTACCCAGGTTTTACTAATTTTCGACTAATTTTCGACTTATTTTCGACTCGGTCAAAAATTTCGGGGGGGGGGGGGGCAACCCCCCTCCCCCCTGGATACGGCCTTGTAGGTTAGGTTACGTATTTAATATATGCCATGCTTTGCCCCCCCCCCCTCCCCCTAATGTACAAATATATAGCCCAAATTTGTTTCTAAACTATTATATAGTCATCCCATTTTATTTCATTAGCATTAACCAAACTTGACTTTTTAGAGAGCCCCGGATAATGCGAAAGTAGCAAAAAATCTTTCCTCTATGAAAAAAAAACTGATCCTTCTTCAAGTCGCATCTGTAGATGGTTTCGTGTTATGACGTACAAAACCAAAGTGCTCAGAGTAAAATGTTGTTTCAAAATTTAGAGGTATATCTTTTTTTCCATGGTCTTAAATTTGCTTAGAAAATATTTAGTTTTTCCACTCTAAACACTCTGGAATCCATCATATAACAAAGTTCTCCACAAAAGTTCAAATTTTTGGCTACGAGTGGGGTAACATTGAGATAAGACGATTTAATATTATGCTAAAGGTAATGTTTATATTAAATTAAAACTTGTACAAAAGAGACATCTTTGGGAAAGAAACAACCCACTCGTAGTTTGGTTTCACTAGAATATATGAATTTCGGTTCATCCGTTTCAAAATTTAAATTTATAATTGAGACTGCCAGTGACATTGAAATAAGAAGCTTTAAATTATACCAAAGAAAATATTTAAATATAAAAAAAAGAAAACCTTGCAAAAAACAGAAATTTTTAGAAAAACTTGCTGTCCACTTGTTGTTTGGTTTCAGTTGAATGAATGATTTTTGTGGCTTTCTTCCGTGGCTTTCGTCGATGATTTTTGGTTCGCCAGTCTTTCTTCTCAAAATATTTCCAATAATGAACTATTTGGCGTAGGCTATTATTAACATAGTTCTCTATTCAATAAAAATCCATTCAAAATTATTTCATTTTAATAGGATGAGTACCAAAGATATTTCGTCAGACAAAGAAAAACTTGAAGTGGAACATGAATTGGAAAAAGGAAAGGAAAAGAAGAAGAAACACAAAAAGGATGGTGAAAAGAAAAAACTTGAGAGACTACTTAGCATCGGAGGATCAAAAAATGTCCCATACCTAAGAGAGAATAGCCAAATAAAAGGTAGTTATTGCTTTAAATTTTTTTTTTTTTAGCTATGTTTTAAAATATTTCAATAGCTAAATGACATTTCCATCTTCATTTTGCACTTAACATCAAATAAAAGTGGTTTTTAATTTTTATCATAGGGAAGAATATGCCTAGTCCTGGGAAATAAACACAAATATTACATATAGACACTTTGTGTTGTAAGGTGATCAAAACAGCGCATCTACAATATCCTGGGAACGGCTCCGGGGATAAGGTTGAAACTTTCAGTGAATGATGACAGGAGATTTTTAAATAGCAGGAGGGGGTAGAAGGGAAGAGTCTTAGGATTTTGGTCTACAGTCTATTCATTTTCAGTGAATGGTGGCAGGAGATTTTTAAATAGTAGGAGGGGTAGAAGGGAAGAGTCTTAGGATTTTGGTTTCCAATCTATTTAAAATTGTAGGTACTATAAGTCCGTATGGGAATAGAGTCTCTTCCGATGAAGTACCGAGAAGACCGAAAGACATTACGTTTACCCAGATAGTCAAAATAACGTATCTGAATTATACCAGGAATGGCTTGGTGGGGGGCTAAAATTGAAATTTCTGGATGGGTTTTGCAGGCTAAGTGGACCTCAACTTTTGAATTAGGAGGATAGGTGGAGGTAAATCGAAAGAAACTATGCATCCAGGTAACCAAAATGCCATATCTGCAATATCTCAAGAATGGACTATGGAGATCTAGCTCAAACTTTCGGAATGTTGGGGGAAAAGTAAAGAACTTCCTACCTTGTTAGAGGGAGAGAATGTGGAGAAGAATGTATGCACTTTTTCAGGAGGTGAAGCAAAATAAAAAATCAAATTTATTTGAGAATTCGAACAAAAGTACCCACAATTTCGGAGGCCCGGGTCCTAAGGCTCCCTGCGGACTTCCCTGGTTATGGGAGTAAATAAAACGTGTAAACATAATCTGCCTTACCAAGTTTAGAACTTTTTGCCTCAATAGAATTTTGAATCCATTCACGAGTAAGATAAATTAAAAGACAGCATATTTACTCAGGATTTTAAATAGTGTATCGGCATTATCTTGAAAACGATCTGGCAGATCCAGTTAAAACTTTCAGGAGTATTTGAGAAGGACAAGGATGTAATGTCTAGGGAAAGGGATGAAAGTACTAAAACATTTTTGTATCTTAAATATTGGTTCTTCCGAAAAAAGGACCCACGATTATTCCTTTTTTGCTGGAAAATCATATCTGTAAGCTAATAGATAAAGGATACCCTTGTGCACAGAATAAATTTCTAAAAATATGCATGGCTCAATGGAACCAAAAGGTTTTTTTCAGATCAGTTAAGATTCGTGATACTATTGTTAATCCCAGCTGCTTGGATTTAAATTTTTCACTGAATGTAACAAATTCAATTTTTTGTTTATTTATACCTCCTAATGAGAAGATGAAATGACGAACCTGCCCTTTCTTGTGAAAGTCCATGTTTGTTATATGTGGTTAAGCATTGAGATTTAAAGACCCTGGCATACAGATTAAAGGTTACTCGAACTCTAACTTTGCCCAGGAACATTAAGGAATCATCATGGAAGATCAAGGAATTAATATATTCTTTACTATTGTCACGAACTATTATTATAGAACTGTAAAATGTTAATCGAAGCGAAAAAAGTAACCAAAAGCTTATTCGCTTAGATGATCGGCTAAAATAGGTTTCACTTTCAACAATCCAATCTTCTTTGAAGCTTATTTTACCATTTACCTTGCTCATTTAACACTGTCAAAGCAAAAGGAATTATAAATAATTGCTTCTTGTATATTGTTGTGGTATTTGAAAAGTAGATACAGTCAGAAAATGACATTTTGTGACAATCATTTCACTTTCTATATCAAACTAAATTGTGAATTACCAGGGATTACATTTGGAGCTCCAGCTTCTTCTTCAACAGCTTGCTAGTCATGTGGGTAGTTAGTGTGTATAGTTACTGCAAAGTAACATTTTAAAGATGATCATACAGTGAGGTGATTAAACACTGAATAAGTGGAACAAAATTTCATAAAGTGCTATCTCGACAGTTCTTCCTTCATTACATTCCACTCATCATTACATTCCCACTCTAGACTTTGATTGCAGTTTAATTACAAAAGTGACATCACCTAATCAAGAGTAAGTTCTTACTTTAATTGACATGATCAGGGGTACGGTATGGATAACGAATTCACTGTTTCCTAAGACCCGAGTAACGATGCGTCCAGCTAAAGTTTCTTGAATTTAAATTTTTTCACTAAATGTAACAAATTCAATTTTTTTGTTTATTTTATACCTCCTAAGGAGAAGATGAAATGCCGAACCTACCCTTTCTTGTGAAAGTCCATGTTTGTTATATGTGGTTAAGCATTGAGATTTAAAGGCCCTGGCATATGCAATTACCCCCCCCCCCCAAGAAAGTGCCAGAAATGTTCTTTAGGGTTGCGAAAAACCTCTTTTGAACAATATTTTAGTAGCCCCTTCCCCGAACAGCTTTTGGCTAAAATATAGGCTTCGTATGTTGTGGGTTCTAACTATGGAAATAAAAACCTGCCAAACGAAAAGCTACTTACTATTTGAAAAAAAGTATGAACTAACAACTAATAGTTTTAATCTTAAATTTAGAACTGAATATATATCGAAATTACATTTTTCTACTTACAAATAGAGCTCTAGAATTTCGTAGTCCAAGGACGAAACGCTGTATCTCCAGTGAGGTTCTGATTAGTTTATATATATATATATATATATATATATATATATATATATATATATATATATATATATATATATATATATATATATATAACGCTATAGTACATAGTTGGGCTTTACTTCAGCTCCCTTGTTAAATGTTGGGATTCACGTTCCTCTCTCGTGTGTATAGAAGAAAAAAAATGTGGTCTTCTTCCGTTAAATAATGGTAAAAGAAACATTTTCTTTGTCGATCATATTCAGGTTGGGGAGGGGAGGGGCAGGGGTGGCAATTGTTCTTCTGAGATCTCGAAAAATACATTTTTGTTCAGTATGTACATAGAATTAAATTAAAAAATGAAAAAATCTCCCTTCCACCGGATTTTAAAAATACCTCTTTTGTTTCTTCTTACAAAAATCATCTGCGTCTCTGCACAGGTCTTTCTAAAAAAAAGTTCAGATTGTATATAGCGGCACAATGAGTCTTCATTAATAAGGCAAGAAGTAAAAATTACATATAAAAAAGAAAAATCCACATAATTGCGTACGTTTGCCAAGAAGAGCGCACGAAGTCTTTTCTGACCATGCTGTCAGTCCACTGCATTAGTTTGCTGCATCTTATTTGATCCACATAAAAAATAAATCCATCGATTTTTGTCAACCTTTAAACCTCCAGTGTAGAACAAACCGCCCTATTGCGTTTCCCATTGTAATACCTTAGTCATCCCTTGTAATCATCCCTTTTAATAAAGAATTAAAAGGGATGATTGAATAAAATATATTCCTGTGATAACAGTTTTAAACGGTGAATAGCTTATTATTAGGAGAGGAGGGTGGATAATAAGTACGCTTGGACCTGATTTCGTCCCATTTCTTACGACAAATCGACAAGAGTCCTTTTTCCTGGATTTCTTGCAATTGGAGGAGAACAGGTGTAAGCAATAATCAATCTTCAGAAAGAATTATCATCTTTTTCCTTGTGAGCTCTTTCTAAATGTTGAAAATCGATGACCAATAAGTCAAAGCAAATGATCGAAGCACTAACCTATTTCACCCACATTTTTATTTTAACGAGAAGTTTTGAGAAGAAGACGACAATGATAGAACGTAAAATAAAAACTGAGTTGATTGTTTCTTTTTTCGTAAGATTACTCCCTTTGACGTTTGTTTGATATAAATATTCTCATTAATATATTTTCCGACAATTTCTATTTCTTTTTGAAGATGTCCTTCCGTTTCAATTAAGAACTGACATTTTTGAAAAGGGGGGACCTATTCCAAATATTTCTTATTTAAAACATTCTAGGATAACTTCATTAGAAGTAGATTTAAAATTTGTTATTTTAACAACGTGGGATTTGCAAGAAAACAAGAATCCATCGATTATGCAGACAACAAAAAAGCCGAAATAGGTTGGTACCCGTAGGTCTCTTACTAACAAAGAAGATTATAAGTGAAACAAGGAATGCCATTTCAAAAAGACATATGGGAGGGAGAATATAGTTGCTTCATCATGAAATCGCTCCATTTTTCAAACAGTCTTTTAAGGGGGTTTCTTTTTATTTTGGAGAAAAACATAGCTTTCCACTCTTATTTTAAATTGCACTCCTGGAAAGAGGACTTATCCAAATGTTTCTACATAGAACTTAAATATCAGAAAAGAGCGAAGTTGGATTACACAGATATTAAAAAGAAACAAATTCAAATCTGAGGGAAAAGTAAAAGTGCTATTTCAGTGGTCATCTAAGCCTATTTTTACACCTGCGTGCACCTTTCAGTGATTCGTGCAATAACTAAATTATTAACTTAAATTGCGAATTGGCAATAATTCAACCACTAGATGCCAAGAAAACAATTAAATGGACAATCACTTGCCCTAGAAAACTAACTGAGTGATAAAGTTCATTCATATGAAACATAATTCAAATATGCTTCATAGCCAGTCCATGGTTGTTATTGAGGCCTTACAGAAACCGTCGAGAAACTATTTTATAGAATTGGAAAGACAAAACTTGAACAAGATAAATGATAAATCTGTTAAAGAAAGTTTCCAAGGGAAGAAAAGTGATGAATCAATGTTATCTGGAAAAACAGCAGAGCATGATAGTAAAAAGTGGACACCAGTAGATATTCATCAAGATGGTTCTGTAAATTGTGTGAACTCTAAGTTTGGTGAAAGTACATCATCTGCAGTGTCTACTCCTACAACTGCAACCACTATAATTGCACTACATAAGAATAAATATACTCAAACAGAGGATTTGAAATCGAAGAAGAAGTGCAAAAAAAAATGTTGCCAGCGACACAGTACATCGTATGAAACACCCTACAATGTGACTCGCGATCTAAGTCAAATTTCTTCTAGCAATTTGATGACTAAGCAGGAGAAGCAAAATAGAACAAAAATGGAGTTTTTTGCAGACACAAAAAAGGAGAAAACATTTGAAGAATTGTGGATCGCTGAGTGGAAAGAAGCACACCTAAATCTAAAAAATAGTAAGATTTAAATGTTACTACTTTATTCCATTGCTACTCATTTAAAAACATAAAATTTTTCGAGGTATTTATTTTAGCTCAATAAGGATGTAGGTTTTTTAGCAAAGTTTAACTATTCTACTCTATAAATCATCGCAGGCAAGGGTCATAATCTCACATATAGAAAAACCCTCATAGTCCGTTCTTTTTAATAAATGCCACTTTATAGTTGCTTTAACAACTTTTGCTACTTTTTTTGTGAGTAAATACGGGCGTCTTTTTTTTTCAAATGAAAATAAAATGTGATACTTAAACTTAAAAAAAAATATTCACTATAAGAGAAGGGTTGCAAACCCCCTAAACTTCCCACTCTATATGGTAGAGCGTAACTACTGTATAAATGGATAGAAACTATTCTGTGTACGAGGGGAGCTTTGCCCCAATGCTTTAAGAATGACTGCTCAAGCAAGGGCAATTGAAATGGGGTAAAAATATGCATCATGATGCCTCAAGAATGGTAGAGGTTATTGATGCGCATTTCCTTTAAATAATAGAATTTTCAGTTCAAATGTTTTGAAAGACCGTTGATGAATAAAAGTCTTGATGTTCACCATCCCCTCAGCGTGACTTGAAAGTTATAACTTAACACCCTCAGCTGTTCTTGAGATATTGCAGTTACACCTTTTTGACAACCTGGATGCACGTGGTGTCTTTTGATTATGTTCAGCACCCCCTCAGAAACCACTGAAAGTTTCAACTTAATGCGCTTGGCCGTTCCTGAAAGATAGCAGGTACGCCGTTTGACAACCTGGATACATATTATATTGTGTCTTTTTATTTAGTTCAACATGCCCTGAAAGTTTTATCTTAATGCACTTAGGCGTTCTTGAAATATTGTAGTTACATCTTTTTGACAGCCTGGATGCACATAATGTCTTTTGGTTTAGTTTAAGTTTGATTAGTTCATTTTAGTCAGTTTCAAATTTTAATTATTTAGTTTTAAGTTAGTTTAGTTCATTTAGATCTGACACACAGGATCAAACATGCCCCGTTTCCCATTAATAAACCCATATGTAAATTATTGACAACTTGTGTAAGTTACAGCCCTTGCCCCAGGGGCTGTGGGTGTCATGTCATCACTGGAGGTATTAAATAAAAAAAAACAGGTTTTTTTTATTTTTTATTATTTTAAAAAAATAGAGTTTGTGAGAAAGAATCAAATTTTAGCACAAAGAGCGAGGCGTGAGGAGGGGACAGCCCCTATCATATACGGAATAATTTCTGTTCGTTTTAAGTTTTAATGTCACTCCTTACTTTCAGTTAAAAAAAAAATTGTTTTTTTTTAACTGGCTTACCGTACATGAATAATTAAAACGAAATTTGCATAATAATTTTACTTTTTTTTGGCTAAACGTTTCTTTCTCGAAAGTTGTTTAATTTTATTTACGAAAGTTTTTATTAGTAATAAATATACGTAACCTACGAATTAACATACATAACGAACTTCTATATTCGTATTTTTTATTACACATATTAGGGGGTTCGCCCCCTAGTCAGTACCTCGCCCTTTACGCTAAAGTTCGAATTTTGCGAATTCTTTAAGAATGACCCCTTAATCACAAAGGCCATTAATTAGAATAAATAGATCTTATAAAAGTACTAACAAAAACATGAGCGCAAAGAGCGAAGCATTCACTAAGGGGCGAACCCAAACATATACGTAATAGTTCCTGGTTGTTTTAAGTTTTTACGTTGTAAAGTTTTAAGTTGAAAAGTTTTTCAGTTGAAAACTTCTTTTTTTTTATTTCACTTCCGATCGTTTTTTTAAATACTGCTGGGAAATCTGGCGCCCCCTTCATAACAATGTCCCTTCACCCATGAAAAGTTCCTCCATGGAAATATCCTCCCAAGTCACCCTCGACACCCCCCCCCTCCAATAGCAGATAAAATCCCCCCTGAAAACGTCCGTATAATTCCCAATAACCAATACTATATTTAAATATTGGGCAAAACTAATAACTTGCAGCCCTTCCCCCGGGAACTGTGGGTGATTAAGTCATCCTTAAAGACATTATTATAGTTATTATATTTTTCGCCCATGCTAAACAAAATGGTTATCTCAAAATTTTAATCAGGTGACTTTGGGAAAAAAATGAGCGTTGGAGGGGTTCTAGTTGCCCTCCATTTTTTTGGTCACTTAAAAAGGGCACTAGAACTTTTAATTTCCGTTGGAATGAGCCCTCCCACGATTTTCTAGGACCACTGGGTCGATAAGATCACCCCTTTTGAAAAAAAAAAAAAAAACACCAAAAAAATAAATAAACACGCATCCGTGATCTTTCTTCTTGCAAAAAATACAGAATTCCACATCTTTGAAGATAGGAGCTTCAAACCTCTTCAGCAGGATTCGCTGATACGCTGAATCTGATGGTGTGAATTTCATTAAGGTTCTATTACTCTTAGGGGGTGTCTCCCCATTTTTTCGAAAATAAGGCAAATTTTCTCAGGCCCGTAACTTTTGGGTAAGACTAAACTTGATGAAACTTATATATTTAAAATCGGCATAAAGATCTGATTCTTTTGATGTATGTATTGGTATCAAAATTTCGTTTTTTGGAGTTTCGGTTACTATTGAGCCGGGTCGCTTCTTACTTACAGTTTGTTACCACGAACTGTTTGATAGGTATTAGGCCTTTCAACTAGCGTGAAAAAAAACTGTCTGTCTCTTTAAATGTTGGTGGGATTTCTTTGGAGGACTGTGATGATTGATGTAACGGCCAGACAGTTGTACTGTCATTGAGTAAAATTTCCTGTTGCTTACTTTTTACATAGCCAGAATAAATGTTTAATTCAGTAATCATAAAAACTATTAATACAAACCAGTATCTATAGATTTGGTGATCACAAGGAAGGACCGCTGGATATTTTACCATCCCCTTAGGTATATAAATTTCTGAAAGGGAAGCAACAACTTTGAGAATCTAGATTGGTAAAATTTGGCGTTGGAAAAATAAAATGGATAGAATGAAAATCAGAAAAAGAAATGAATTCATAAAATAGAGGAAGACTCTAGGAAAAGAAACGTGTTTGTCATATAGAGTAATTTCATATTTGTCTGGGTAACTTATCCTTTTGCATCTTAAACGTACTAATAGACAAAATTACAAAGTCAAAACCCCAGAAAAATTAAAGGTATGCTTACAAATTTCCGTAAGAAACGCTATCAGGGGTGCCAATTCACGAAAATTTTGGGGAAAGGAGGCAAGGAATTTTTCCTCTTCTGATGAAAATATAAGAAAATGTATTTCCAAAATCTAAGGGGGGGGGCAAATTTGTTGTCTTTTCGATTTTTCAATGAAATTACAGAAAATAGGAGGGGGGCTTCCCACCCCCTGAGAACTTTAAATATAAACATCGAAGCAAGGTACGGAAAGAAAATGAATCCATTTTACAGAAATATTGCTTGATTATGTTATAAATAGACAGTTTGTTTTTGGCTACATATATCCAACAGTTCGTGGTAACAAAACTGAATTTTGATAACAATAGATTCATCATAAGAATTGGCTTTTTATGCTGATCCCAAATATATGGAATTCATTAAGTTTAATGTTACTCATCAAAAATTGTGAGCCGGAAAAAATTTGCCTGGTTTTAAAAAAGGGGGAAATTTCCGCCAAAATTCAAGGAATCCTATTGAAAATTGCACCATCAGCTTCAGCATATTAGAGAGCCTTACTGTAAAGGTTTAAAGCTCTGATCTACAAAAACATGGAATTTTGTATTTTTTGCCAGAAGAAAGATCACGGATGTGTGTTAATTTTTTTTTTTTTTTTTTTTTCTTTGTTCTTCCCAGGGGTGATCGTATAGAACCAATGGTCCGTGAAAATTGGACGAGGGCTCATCTGAACGGAAATTAGAAGTTCTAGCGCCCTTTTTAAGTGACTGAAAAATTGGAGGCCAACTAGTCCCCCTCCCACACCTTTCCCCCCAAGGTCGTTCAATCCAAATTTTGGGATAGCCATTTTGTTCAGTATAGTTGAAATGTCCAAGAACTATGCCTATGGGGTGACTTGAACCCCCATAGCTCCCAGAGGACGGGTTGCCCATTGTTTACACACAGTATTTCTTATTGGGAATAATGCAGACATATTTCAATGGGGGATTTTCTGGGGATAGATTTTCTATGGGGGAGGGGAATTTTCACCAAGAGGAAAATTTCCAAGGGGAACTTTCCAGGAGAAATTTTACACAGGGGGAATTTTCCAGAATCCATATACGAAATTCGTTTTGTTTATCTTACTTTCTCGTTGGCGATTCCATTTTGCATGTAGTGATATTCCAGAAGATTTTATGCAGGGAAATTATTCTTTATATGAGGGGGGTTGACCCCTCCTCAACACTCACTCTTTACACTAAAGTGTCGACCTTTTGTCCCAATTCTTTAGGAACAAATCCTGAAACACAAGGGCCGTTTAATTGGAATCATAACCTTTTTTTAAAGTACTAAAAAACTTTAGCGTAAAGAGAAAGATATTGAGGTGGGGATAACCCGTCTCATATAGGGCATAAAAATTGTTCGTTTTAAGTTTTAATGTTGCTCCCTACTTTCAGTAGAAAAAAGTTGTTTTTTTTTAAATTTATTATAAAAGTTGTGCAGTCAATGACGTTTGTAAGGAAGAGGGAGATTTTTCCAAGCTATTATGCGCTCAGCACTAAACTGTAATATGGCCAATTGAAGATGTTTTTAGCACTTCCATGTTAAAGGCTTCATTGTGGTTTTGAAGTTTTTAGTTCGACGAGAGTGCTTTTCAGTTATAATGCTTCGTCAGATGCATATGGTGTCGAATCTTAATTCTGTAAGAGTTTAAAATTTCCACAGTGATCTCTAAAAATTTTTCAGAAAATAAAATATAGAGGAACTAATCAATTTCAAACGACATCGATATTTCGTTATATATTTTTCAGGGTTTAATAATACGTTTGTAGGGAAACAGTGATTATTTTCATTTCGAGTTAACATCAGTTAATAGCATATTAGCATACTTAACAATAACATTCATCCCAGAGTTTTCTACAATTCGTGATATTAACTGCGATAGTTGGTAGGCTACAATTTGACCAGATTTGTCACAATGAAGTCTTGTCTGTAAAAAACTTCTTCTAAACTGCTTCTCCCAGATAGACTCTCCAAAAAATCCAGAATGATACTTGAGGTTAGGAGGCAGCGATATGTATGCTGTAATTTGCTTTGAGAAATGAGTATTTCAAGGAGGATGCAGCTTTGAAAACAGGTGAAATATATAGCTCGTAGAAACCATAAAGGATGATACAAAAATTATTTTTGAAGCCCCTCCTTTCCCTCTATGTTTGTATGCCAGTCGAGAAGCGTCGTTACACATCTAACCATAAAATTTTCGTTGTTTGTTATATCCAAGAGAAGAACTAAGTTTGGAAAACTCGTTTGTGATAACCCTTTTCAGTGACTTGTGAAAACTAGCCGAATAAATTATAAAATCGTCCCTCACATTTAGAAGAACCTGTACTTGAACCTGTTTTAAAGTGGTCCCATTCAGACATTCGCAGGGGTGTCGTTTCCTGGGGGCAAGGAGGGATGGTCAGTTGCCCCCCTCCAATAATTTTGAGAAAAATTATTATATAGCCCATGCTCCTTGACTATCCAGATATGAACCGCTCTTGCCCCCCCCCCCCCAATAAAAATGCTGGAGCTACGCCCCTTGACATTCGCAATACACTTTTCGTACTTACCTGCAAAAACGTCGACATCTTGGCAAAATGTTATCGTTCGTGCGCACTTTGAAATTTGTGCAGTAAGACTCCAATATATCCAGCTTTTATTGCAGTCAGATGGTGGAATATAAAATTCTTGTTCCTACATTTAATCCAGAGATTGTAATTGAAAATTCTGCATGATTCGCATACAAACTTTCAGCGAATTCTCTGAGAACCACAGTAGACAGAATATACCAGTAAGCTTATCGCAGATCATTTCTGGTCTTCGTTCTCGGTGCGAACAAAAAGCTCCTCCCACTTATATCTGCATTAGCGGGAATGCGGGTTAGTCTGTTTCCGATTGTTTCAATGCACTTTGATGGAAACAATCGGAAACAGACTAGCCTGCATTCCCGCTAATCTGACTTCGCCTATGTTTATATCTGCAAAAACGTTCTCCGGAGCACTCGCGCCCCGGTCCGGGTTTTTATAATGGGTGAGATAGAGAATGATCATACTGCTAATTCTATAAACTGTGCTGAGAACCAAGCATATGTTTGCCGAGTAGCACCGATTTGCAATTTGACTCTTATAGTGTGGCCACATTCATCAAGTGGGATTTTGTTCTCTCTTAAAGCTAAACTTGCTGAAAAAGGAATTATTAAGTAACTGGAAGCTCCTTTGATGTAATTAATGCATCTTATTCCTGTTAACCAAGCGCAATATGACCGTTGTTTTCATCATATCTACATTATTGACCACTTATGATATAGCACAGGTTTTGCAAATATAAAATTTGGACCTAGTATAAATTTTTCTTTCTCCCTTTCTCTGAATTTTTTTTCAGATCAGCTGTGATTAGTAATAACTGATAACATCTCAATCAAGCGGAGAAACTTAAATGCTTGTGGGTAACTACAGCCGACCTATAGCCTTTAACTACACCGTTACTATTTGCAAACATATGCTTTGATATTACGTTAGTGTGAACATAGTCGAAATATATTCTATTTATATGAAAATGAACGCTTCATTATTTTTGTCGTTGATAATTTAGTTTATTGATTAAAAAAATTGAATCATATTTAGCTAAATTAGTTTCTAATCTTACGGATTTGGAATATTGCAATATTCGTGGATTGTGATGGACTTTTTCACACAAATAAGACAGTCCAAGAATTATTTTCAGTATTATGAGGGATCGCCTGACACATCTAGTTTGGGATCATGCAGACATGGACATCAATACAAAAGAGGTTGAGTTTTTTCTTCTTTCAGAATTTTGATATAATGTACTTTAACTACCACAGGATCTAAGATATGTCAAGCATAGGGAACATCCATAACTCCATTTCTTAGGAGAGAAAATTCCAGAGAGCACTATCATCTTATTTCCAAGCTCGGTACTTGTATGATATACACCCTACCTAATATTCATATAATATGTTTTACTGACGCTCAATCCAAATGAAATATACCAAAGTAAGATAAAAATATAACGCTTAGGAACAAATTTGGGCTAGATATTTGCATATTAGGGGGGTAAAGTATAGCGGATCTGCATTCCTAATGTGTTAGATACAATTATTCTGCATATTATGTAGTAAGAATTGCTTTCTAACTTCAAACTGTCCGAATACCTTACCCCAAAAGTGCAAATATATAGCCCAAATTATATATTTTCCTGAGTCAATGAATGAACAACTTGAGTGGTAGAGCGTATATCATACAAGTACTCCAAGCTCTTTATGCTAACTTAAATCATGCCTTACAGGAATCAATTTGCATAATGGATTATTTGGGTATGAAAATGGGTAAATTTTGGTTTTCTCGATTAATTTGCTTGCCGAAGAATGAACAATACCCCTTGCTGCACTTTTTAATGCTGGTTACGAACTAACAACTCTCCTCGCAAATGCACCCATCCTCCTCCTTAATAGGACTAGAAATAGCCCTAGACTACATAGAAAACTTTGCTATTTTGTTTAGATTGGCTTTGTTTGGCACCATGAACCAGTTGTTGATAAGAAATAAGTACAAAAATAATGTAAAGCAACAAAGTCAGCGAAGCTTTGTATATGGCTTAGGGCTATATCTCTATTAAAGGGGCTAGAGTGCCTTTACGTAGTAGGGGGCTAAAAGGGGAATTCAGTTGTAAATTTATCTCTTGGCTAGTGAATTTATCAACAAAACAGAAAATTTGCCTGAAAATTCAAATGTATTTACTGTGTGATATTTCTTTATGTATGGTTTCTTTCAGTTTATTTCCTACTTATTATTTATAGGTTTTTGTTTCTTTATATATTTTTTATTTATTTCTCCAAGGGTGATCGCATGGAACCTGTTAATCAAATATCATTAAAAGGGGTGTCATTCCAGCAGAAATTTCAATTTCTAGCGCTCTTTTGTAACCGAAGGACAATGCACCATAACATAATACCAGTTTCAGGGTAGGAGTGAGAACCTCCCTCAATTAAAACAAAAATTATTTTCATTAGAAATTAAATGTTTCTGACAGTCTTGGATGAAAGTGGAGAAAGTAGCCATCCTCCTTATAATCTTGACTCTTTACCTGGTTAATTTTTCTCTCGCCATTTTATTCAACCTATGGTAAGGATAGAGTAAAAGATGTGACTGCAATTTTTTTTACAAGTCTGCCCTCTATTCTGTTTTTTATCAAACAGCTGGTGGTAACGAACTGTAAGTAAGGAGTGACTCGGCCCAATAGTAACCACAACTCTAAAAGAGCGAACTCCGATAATAATTAATACATCAGAAGGAACTTGCTTTGTGTACTGATTCCTAATTTACGTAAATATTAAGTTTAATATTACCCATCAAAGCTAAGAGCCTGAGAAAATTAGACTGCTTTTAAAAAAAGGAGGAAATTCCCCTAAAAATCAAGTGATCTTAACAAAAATCACACCGTCAGATTCAGTACATCAGAGAATCCCCACTATAGACGTTTTATGTTCCTATCTACAAAAATGTGTAATTTTGTATTTTTTGTTAGAAGAAAGTTCACGGAAGCGTGGTGATCCGTTTGTTTTTTCTTTCTTTTTCTCCCAGGGGTGATCGCATGGAATAAATTTTCGTAGAAGATAGGGAAATTGCTCATTCGAACGGAAATTAAAAGTTCTAGTGCCCTTTTTAAGTGACTAAAAATATTGGAGGGCAACCCTCCCAAGCCTTTTTTCCCTAAGGACATCCAATCAAATTCTGAGATAGTGATTAGGTTCACCATAGCTGAGAAGTTCAATAAATATGCGTCTGGAGATAACATGAACCCCGAAGCCCTTGGAGAAAGTCCTGTAAGTTATGCAATTTGCCAATAATTTGCACATATTATTTGCTATTGGAAAATATACGGATTTTTTCGGGGGGGGGGGGGAGTGGGGAGAATCTCCCATTGGGAATATTTTCCATGAGAAAGAAAGTTTACGGGGGAAATTATACATGGTGGGAGGGGGATTTCCTGGCATGATTTGAGAAACAGTCAAAATTAAATATTTTTTTTTAGTTGAAAGTAAGGAGCAATATCAAACTTCAAAAGAACACACATTATTCCGTATATGATGTGGGCTTACCCTTCCTCATCTCTCGCTCTTTACGCTAAAGCTTATTTTTTGTCCCAATTCTTTATAAGCGACCCCTGAAACTCAACAGCCGTCAAATTTGTATGAGAAAGTATTTTCAAAAAACTTCAAGACTTTAGCGCAAAGACAGAAGGACGAGGAATAGGCAGCTTCCCTCATGCAAGGGATTAATTTTGTTCGTTTTAAGTTTTAATGTTTGTCCTTACTTTAAGTTGAAAAATCTCTTTTTAATGAATAAAAGAAATCAGCAGCCTATTTTGTTGCGGTTCAAAATCAGCCAAAATGTAAATATTAAAGGGGACGCTTGGGTCCCTGATATTTCCAATAAATTTCATGAAGAAACGTTATGATATCTAATGAAAAAAAAATTGAAATACATTTTAAACTTTAAACCGAAATTCCAAATAATAATTATAATTATCATAAAATAAATATAATTGAATGGATATTATTTATACATATTCTCCGATATCAGAAGCGTTCTCTTCGATTCCCCCCTGATGTTGAATTTGTGACGTCAATTAAGGTAAGTAGGGTTTATAGTTAGTCTTATTAAGACGAATAAATGTACCTGAATTTTGATAGTTAATCTGTTCCTGTTCTTGCTTGATATAAATTTAATTTGTGGAAATATCTGCTCATAGTTATAAATCTTTGAACAACACCATGATGGCTCCAGAAACGAGTAGTTGTTCTGGATTGCATCGCCCAGGCCATTTATTACTGTAAGATTGTGAAGACATAACAGAGTTCAGTAACATTGAACGATTTCCATTCCTCCAGTCAATTTGCCATGGTTCTCACCAACTCGGCTCATCAACTTATCCAGTAACGAAGTCCATTTTTTACCCACGCATCTTCTGCTGTTTCACATTTTGGTCCAGGGGGAAGCACCAGGGGCAGATCTAGAGCAATATCTTGGGGTCAATGTGACAAGGGTGCCAATGAGCAAAATCTTGGGGTGGGCCAAAGCGACAAAGGTGCCAATAATTGACCGAAATTGACAGATATATTCTAAAAAAGAGTGAAAAAAAGAAAAAAACAGAGAAAGAGGGCGCTAGAAAAATCTTGGGGGCCCAGGGCCCCCGGCCCCCTGGATCCGCTAGTGGAAAGCGCCATGCATACAAAATAGTAGAGTCGATTTCTGCTTTTGGAGGAAGGGGTACAATTTAGCCCCCTTCATAAGTACAATAGTAAGAAAGCAGACAAAGTAGATATCAAACAGTTCGTGGTAAAGAACTGTAAGTAAGGAGCGATAGTGACCGAAACTCTAAAAAAAAGAATTAGATTCTTGTGATTATTTCAAATATATAAATTCTATTAAGTTTAGTCTTAAACGTCAAAATAACATGCCCAAGAAAATGTGACATAATTTTCGAAAAAAAGGGGACACAGCCACTAAGAGTTACGGAATCTTATTAAAAATAACACTATCAGATTCAGAGTATCAACGAACCCTACTTTAGAGGTTTAAAACTCCTATCTGCAAAAATGTGGAATTTTGTATTTTTTGCCAGAAGAAAGATCACGGATGCATGTTTATTTATTTTTTTTTTTTTCAGGGGTGATCGCATCGATCCAGTACTCCTAGAATATCATGTGAGGGCTCATTCGAACGGAAATTAAGAATTCCAGTGCCCTTTTTAAATAACCAAAAAAATTGGAGGGCCACTTGGCCCCCTCCCACGCTCATTATTTTCCTGAAGTCACCCAATCAAAATCTAGAGATAGCTATTTTGTTCAGCATAGTCGAAAATCTAATATATATGTCTTTGAGGATGACTTAATCCCCCAAAATTCCCAAAGGAAGGGCTACAAGTTATAAACTTTGCCCATTGTTTACATATAGTATGGGTTATTGGGAAGTATACAGGCGTTTTCCGGATGGTTTTGTGCTAGGGGGGGGTTGGGGTCGGAGTAGGGAGTACGGGGGAGGATCTTTCCAAGGAGGATATTTCCTTGGGGGAAGGGACATGCCTATGAAGGGGGCGCCTGATTTCCCAGCATTATTTAAAAACGATCAGAAATTAAATAAAAAAACAAGTTTTTTTCAACTGAAATTAAGGAGTAGCATTAAAACTTAAAACAAACAGAAATTATTATGTATATGAGGGGGTTCGTCCCCTAGTCAATACCTCGCTCTTTACGCTGAAGTTTTTTTTCGTACTTTCAAAAGAGCTATCTATTCTAATTAACCGGCCTTTGTGATTCAGGGGTTTGTACGATTCGAACAAACTTCGAACTTTAGCGTAAAGAGCGTGTTATTGACTAGGGGGTGGATTCCTAAATTTACGTTATAAAAACACACAAGTATAAAGATTTGTCACATAAGTTATTTCGTAAGTTACGCCTGAAAGCCAGTTAGCCAAAAAACGGAATATTAATATGCAAAGTTGTTTTTAATTATTCATGTACGGTGAGCCAAAATCAAAGCCACATTAATTTAAAAACGTTCAGAAATTAAAAAAAAAACAAGTTTTTTTAACTGAAAGTAAGGAACGACATTAAAACTTAAAACGAACAGAAATTATTCCGTATATGAAAGGTGCTGTCCCCTCCTCAACGCCTCGCTATTTACGCTAAAGTTTTTTATTGTTTAAAAAAATAAAGTTGTGAGACAGAGTCAAACTTTAGCGTAAAGAGCGCGGCGCTGAGGAGGGGATAGCCCCTTTCATATACGGAATAACTTCTGTTCGTTTTAAGTTTTAATGTCGCTCCTTACTTTCAGTTAAAAAAGACTTGTTTTTTTAGTTAATTAAAAGAAAAAGTCACGTAAATGAAAAAAAAACACATTGTACTTTTTACGGTAATGTGTCTGCTTGCAGACTGTCTCCTCAAAACTAGAATACCAACAATAATGTTATTCTGAATCAAAGGTGTATGTCCTTTTTCCATTTGATTTTCTGTGCTATTCTCGGGGTTTGAAAAAAAAAAAAACACTGATAGAATTAAAAAATCACTGAATTTCCTCCAAAAGTTGGTAAGAATCACAAGGCCAAATAAGATAACTAGGCAAGACAAACAATCACTAAAAAGGGTGTTAAATCACTGGGTGGCAACCCTGGATTACTAGCTATCAAGTATTCGTTATTTACAGCTCTTCTTAAGTAATTTCTTGCTATGGCAAGAATTTCTTCTTAAACATTAAAAACAGGTGAACATTTTCTTATGTCCTTAAATTTAAGAGTGACTAATCTAAAAAATTATATTTTTGTAGTCACAGAAAAATATTGTCATTTTGTAAAATGATGGATGAGAACAAAAACATTTTATCCAATGACTGATGAAAACAGAACGGTTTACCCAATGACCAAATAAAACCAAAACAGAATTTTTTGCAACGGCTGACAAAACATTGAAGTTTTTTCCAATAACATTTTTGTTAATGACAGAAATATTGGTTGCTTGTATTTAGAGAATCGATAGGTCTCATGTGGGGACAACGAACAAAATAAATTATGTTTATGATAGGAACGTATGGAGTAGTTCGGATTAGTCTAATGAAGCACCATATTTCCTAAAAAGGTAACGTTAAATTTTGAACTCTTAATTTTTACTTTCACTTTTGCTCCATTTTCAACTGTAATTTTTGGCAACATCTCAAAATGAATAGCTCAAGATAATTTGCTACTTTTTCTATTTGACAAGTATTAGTTAGCTAGAACAAATTAGTTTGCTAAATGTCCTTCATTTGAAAATATGGCAAGCTCTGGGGCTACAGTCTTAAGAAGGGTTTTTAGGATTATAAAATGTAGCATTGTCTCTTCTGCTAATCACTATTACGCCGTATTATATTCTCTGAAGAGAAGGGCTTTAACTTTTCAGTTTCTGATTCTTAATATGTATGTTCGAGGTATCACCAGGTTTGGACTCCAAGATTTCAGAGAGTGGCCTCTAGGGTCCAGGTCCTGTGAATATCTAGTCGAAGTCCTGAAGTACAACTGAAAGCTTGTAAATGCAAACACCAATTGTGTGCATAAGAATAAAATTATATTTGCTTTGGTTGCTGTATACAGACAAAAAAAATACATAATGAAACATTCTCCCGCCCTGGGTTAGCCGCAGTGTGGGCTCCATCCTCTTCTGCAGTAAATTAGGGCTGTACCCCCCCCCCGTATTGGTCTTTAAAATAATAAAAGGATGGATTGTATGTAACAGCGTAAAATAATTCCTTTCTTTCAGGGCATGGAGAAGCTCCAGAACGAGACAGCCTTGATGGTCAACTTCCCGGTTCGTTGGGTCCAGGTCCGAGTGGAGAGTCACCTGGAAAACTTGACAAAGAGAAAGGCGAAAAGAAAAACAAAAAAGCCAAAAAGAAGAAGGAAGATATGACACTGGACATGCCTCCTATACCTTTGCCTGGTATGACCATTAAAAAAGCTCCTTCTATGATCGGTGGCGATGGATGGGGAGGTCCTACAGAGCCCTGGTAAGTTTAATTAAGATGTGACTATGGTAGTGTAGATATTAAATAATCTCTTAGATGACACTTCCTTTCTTTTTACAATTGAAACAAAAAAAAAATATAAAAACAGGTAACGTTTATTTTATAAGATAGTGAGAATAAACAAATGAAATCCTATTTTTATATAAAAAAAAATAATAATAAAAGTACAAATAATTCGGCTTCACATCCAGAAGCCATCATAAACGGGGAAAAACTAGATAAAATAAAACATAAGGAAAAACAAAGAAAACAAACAAACGCTATACAAACGGAAAAAGAAAAATGAAAGGAAAACTAACATTTAAACAAAAGTATTCCACGTAATAGTACACAAGGCACAAGGCAGGGTATCTTCTATGCATTATTGTACGTACATGTTTGAATTGTCATCTGATATGGGATCCTAGCATTATGAAACAGTCTTTTTATTTTAAAATTAATTAAAAATAAACATTTCCACAAAATAAGTTTTTCAAAGAAAAGTAAAGAACAAATGAATGTGAGTTGTCAGTTTAATATTTATATACTGATATTTAGTAATCAAAATGTCAATATTATTTGATTTATTAAAGTTATGAAAGTAAAAACATTTATATTTTTTCAAAAAAATACAAATGAATGCGAATTGTCAGTTTAATATTTATATACTGATATTTAGTAATCAAAATGTTAATATTATTTGATTTATTAAAGTTATGAAAGTAAAAACCTTTATATTTTTTCAAAAAAAATACAAATGAATGTGAATTGTCAGTTTAATATTTATATACTGATATCTAGCAATCAAAATGTTATTATTATTTGATTTATTAAAGTTATGAAGGTAAAACATATATATTTTTTCAGTAGAGTGCAAATTATTTTCGGGCCTTGGGAAGGCATAGGGATTTTAAGCTCTAATCAAGTTAATTTCTGCTCGTTTTGAATTTGACTCGGTTATTTATTGTAATTTCTGATCGTTATGGGTTTCATTTACGTATCAATGCTGATTTGCGGCAGTTTCACGCTTGGTAGATTATTTGATTTTATTTTGGCTCATTTTTGGTTTAATGGAGTTCTTTACTTTTTTTTGAAAATCTTATTTTATGGAAAAAGTTTTTTTTAATTAATTTCTGTTCGTTTTATATTGACATAGTCTTTTCAGGGAAAAAGAAAATAATCCTTTATTTCTTTTCGTATTTTAAAGACTTTATAGTTTGACCTGTTATTTGTGTGCTGGAGAAAATTTTCCAGTAATTCTTAACAATCTACAGCCTTTTACTAATCTAGACACAAATACTAGTGTTTAATTTAGTTTCATACCTCCTTTAGTTGACAAGAAATAGAAAACTTGATACCATTCGCAAAAAAATCTGTTTACTTTATTTGATAGCTTGGATACACTTACGCTATTTTGAATTGCAAAATTTTAAGAGCAGAAGTAGCCCCGAAAGTTTAAACATAATACCCTCAGTCGTTCTTGGGATGGCTGAGATGCCTTATTTGGAATTAACATTAACACAGTGCATTTTGATTTAATATTAAGGCAAAATTTAGTTTTTAAACATATTGGGCAAATCGGAGGGTGGGGGTGGGACGGGGACTAGTTGCCCTCCAATCACTTTCGACCATCAAAAAGGGCATTAAACGGTGTTACTTTGAACTAAAAGTACATTTTTTTCTTCTTTATTTCGCAATAAACTTTGTCAATGGTAAAATAACAACCTAGAAACACATTTCCATATGTATTTCTGACCGCTGAAGAGGGTGGACGTTGCGAATTTTTTCTATCCCTTCCCACATGGCCATATTTTTTTTTTTTTTTGAAAATGGTTTTCAAAGTTACCCTTGAACGACTTTATTTTATTTTATGTACTGTTCATGTAGTTTCCTAATTTGTTCAAAGTTGGCCATGCTTTTGGTAAGTTAGAACAACCTCTTATTTACAGACTTTTTCCTCTAAGATTCAATGTAAAAAAGGTCACTTATATTGAACAAAATTAAGAAAAATACAGAAAATTAGACTAAGATCATGTCAAAAAACAGAACTTGCAGAAAATCTCAGAAAACCGGAGGCTAGAATTTGTGTTCTTTGCAAAGTTTTTAGTATGACTTTGTAGCTTTACGGTGCCCTGCAATTCGGAAGGGGCCATGTCCTTTTAGAACGAGTGG
Source organism: Artemia sp. Qi Xiang Cuo (assembly GCF_049724085.1). Lineage (NCBI taxonomy): Eukaryota > Metazoa > Arthropoda > Branchiopoda > Anostraca > Artemiidae > Artemia > Artemia sp. Qi Xiang Cuo. Next base: position 69,774,106 of record NC_142795.1, on the reverse strand, counting down.
TCCAGCGAAGACATATCTTTCTTCAACAACACTTACATCACCTTTCTTAGGGCAGTTGTAACTAAAGTCAGCATTGCTCACACGCTCCATAAATTTGAACTTCACCATCCCCTCATCTGGAAAGTCTTCTCTTCGGCCAATGTAGAAATCTTTCTCATAGAACACAGCATAAAAGTCAGACAGTTCAATTGGGAGACCTGAGTCCTTCTTACAAGTAGAATTGTCACCAACTTCATGCTCACTGTTCTGGCCTTCATCCCAACTAAGTTCACTGGAATCGTTGTACAATTGTGTAGGCAAGTTGTTTCATGCGTTGCCAGATAAGCCGTTTAGATTCAGGACGTAACTTAACTTTTTTTCAGCTCCCTTTCCTTTATTCGGATTCATTTTAGCTTTCCAAGATTCCACTTCACTCGTCCTTGAAGTCGCAAGATCTTCATCTTCTCTATCGCTCGATTCAGCTAGTGATTTTCCGGGAGCCTTGTTAAGCTTTGTTCGCTTACGCGACACAGTACCCACAGTGATAAACCGCCTTTTTTCAAAGTATGTTATGACAGAATCACCAACTGCCTCACAGATTTCGTCATTTGATCGCCTATCGGGAATCTTTTCGATGCAACGCTTTCTGTCAAAGCATGCTGTGAACCAATTTTGAAGGTTGACATTGTCATCCTTTGCCAGCTCATCCCAGAGGAGCTTCAATAGCTTCAGAAATACCTCCTTTCTGACTGAATTTTCGGCAGGGTTTTGCATCTTGTATTCTTCAAGGGTTCTTCTCGAGATTCGTTTAGACAGCCCAAAGAACGAAGACTATTCTTTTAAATAGTCTATTTTATAAGATTTCAATAAAAACTTATATGCTCTCAGGGCATAACTTATAACCCTTGCCCTGAAGACTGTGGGGGGAGTGTCCGGCTCAAAGATATAATTTCATGAACTTTAATCTGCGTGGAACAAAATAGTTATCTCAAAATTTTTATTGAATATGTTTGGGGAAATGGTGGGCGTGGAAGGGGTTTTAGTTGCCTTCCAATCACTTTCGACTATTAAAAAGGGCACTAGCCATTTCAATCCCCAATCGAATGAGCCCTTTTTGAAATTTCTACGACGACGTGTTCTATAAAAACCTTATATGACCCCAAGGCAAAACCGACAACCCTTGCCCTGAGGGCTGTGGAGGAGTGTCCTCCTCAAAAAAATAATTTCTATCTGGAAATCCACAACACTCAACAAAATGGCTATCTAAAAATTTTGATCGGATGTGTTTGGGGAAAAGGTGGGCGAGAGAGGGGGGATAGTTACCCTCAAATCACTTTCGACTATTAAAATGGGCACTATTGGGAAATCACTCCCGAAGGCAGTGTTCTACTAGACCTTGCACCATGAACACCAGTCAAATAATCAATGTATTTAATCTGGACCCCTACATGACCAAGCACAGATACTATTGTCTACCCTCGGACTTCCTTGGAAAAATTCAAAGTGCAAACAATACCCTAATCATTGTTAATAACAGTCCGTCGACTGTGAATACTGGCCAATGGTTGTGCATCTTTGAAACAATGAAGATGATTGTATTTTTTGAACCTCTCGGCCTACCCTATTCATTCTACACTCCACACATCAACAACTATGTTGGAAGCAGTGGGGAAACAATTATTCAAAATCGGAAGAGAGTACAGGATCTAACGACTAAAAGTTGCGGTTTCTATGCGCTACTATATTTCATCTTGAGATGTCACGACTATACTTACAAGCAGTTTCTCAACATTTACGTAGACAAAACACGTCTGAACGAATTTATGGTTGAAAATATACTCTCAAACTTGTATAATATTGACTTTAGTGCCCTACGAGTAAAGTGCTTAAAAATGTATGTGAATTTGTTTATTATTAAAAAAAAATGTATTTACACAACAACAATGTCTTTATTCTACACTTTAGATTTCTTCTTCTTCGGTGTATAGGCAACTGTCGAGAACCACTACTACTGGTGGATCATTTCAATTCACTGTATATTGGTCTTGATTGGCTGCAAAGTCAGGGTCACATTTTCTACAGTAAAATATAACTTCACTCTTATCGTATCTCTTTGTTTAGTCAATGATACTATTTGCATTCATATTGTGAAATTCACGTGTTTCAATCTGTCTATTTGAAGCAATATCACATACAGTCTTTTCAAGTGGTGAATCACATTCGGTAACTGCCAAATAAAAATCACTAGGTTTATAGTCATGATAGGCAGGGTCGTCACAACGATGACGTAGAAACCAAATTGTCTTGTTGCCCCAACAGTTGAATCGTAGACCTGATTCTTCCTTTTAAAATAATTTAAAACCCCGAAGATACCAATCTCGTAGAAATAAACTAAAATCACGTTTAGGGTTCTTTCTAATCATACCAGGATAAGTATTCTCCCACTGACCACATTTGTCATAATGACAATTGGAATATAGTTGCCCTCTAGGGTGAGAGTCACAAATCTTTTTAAGACATGAATTACAGCCTTTAATTTGTACTGCGTATCCTCTATGTAATTTACATGGATTGTATAATTTGCACTTTTCATTATACTCATCAATAATTGTACAATTCTCACATGATGACCAACTGCTAAGAGTATACATACATAGTGGACATGTAGCACTTTGAAGTCTATTCACATGTACTATATCAACTTTTGCAGCTAAGCATAATTGGTCCTCCAATTTAAATTTGCTCAAAGACAACACGTATCTTGCATATACTTCATCCCATTCAAGACAAAGTCGTAATCCTCTCGTGATTTCTACCGCAATGTTTGGTGCTCTTGTATCATTGCTGCTGCTACCAACTCCACTATCAACATCTAATAGTGTAGACATTCCACTCATTATTGCAAATATATCTCAATGAATAAATAAAGGAGTATAGTCAAACTGTTCCCACTCCTTGAATTCTGTTCTCACATTAATATCAACTATACTGAAAATATTCCCTATATTCGTTGCGTTACTCCCGTTAGTATTTCTAGCTCTGTGATTGGTCTAGAAAGAGGCACGTGGTCTTATTTGTACACAGATTCTAGTTCTCTGATTGGCTGTCATCTTGTACTGGTAGTATTCTAGCTCTTTCGAGGTCAATGATCTTGTACTGATCCTGCTGGTTTCCCTTCTTCTACTAGTGTCCTCCTCAAAAAGATATTTTCTATCTGGAAATCAATTACGCTGCACGAAATGGCTATCTCAAAATTTAGATTGGATGTGTTTGGGGGAATGATGGACGTGGGGGGGGGGGTAGTTGCCCTCCAATCACTTTCGACTATTAAAAAGGGCACTAGCCACTCCGATTTCCAATCGAATGAGACCTTTTCAAAGTTTCTAGTACAACTTTTTCGATACGAAGTGCCCGGGTATGGAGAAGAAAAAAGAAAAACAATACATTGTGCCCACATCGTGCTTTACTTAGGCAGCGCTATTGCACTGCCTATGATATTACATGTGCCTAGGGCTAAATTAATTGAGATTAAATATAATCGGAGATAATATTTTATAAATCAAATGAAGATTTTATATTGCTAATCTCACATAAGCTCGTTGACATTTTGCAAAGTTTACTTCCCTTTGGCGCAGAAAATTCAAATTTTTTGGGGGCTGGTTATGCGAAAGTTCTTGACCTTCTTTAGTATTATAAGTATATGTGGTTTTAATTTCTTTGTTTAATTTCTGTAAATTTAATTTAATCGATATGTTGAAAAAGCTAGTTCAATATATTGTAAGCCAACAAATAATAACCGTTATTTATTCTTTAAGTTAAATGATCCTATTCAAGTTAAAAGGGATGAACAAATTAGCTAAGGTATTAGAACCAACATCACCAAAATATATAGATGAGGAACTTGTTTTCATTAAAGATATTTTAATTAGGAATGAATATCTCAAAAATGATATCTCAAAGAATACAAAAAGAAAGAAAAATTAAGTGAACCAAATTCCAGACAAGAAAATTAAACTGACAAAAAAAATTAATTATTTATCTTCACCTTTTGTTTCTATTTTGCCAAAAAAATAGCAAAAGAAATGAAACAAAAATGTTTTCAAATTTCAAATAGCTATTGGTTCCTTATTGAACACAGGGAAAGATATAATTCACCCAAAAAATACTAATTGGTTTATATAGAATAAATTGTTCTTGTGAAAAATTTTATGCCGTGCGAACCCATCAGTATTTAGAAAATAAACTTCCACAACACAAAATAGCTATAGATCCTTCCTTAAAGTATAAAACAAAACCAGAAACTTCTCATTCAGCAGTTATGGAACATGTACTTTATCTTCCAAATCGCAATATAATGTTTGACCAAACAAAAATAATCGATAGTTGTGTTAGACTATTATAAAGTTTGAAAAAAATTATAGAAATTGAAAGAAATATATATAAGGATATTAGTATAAATAGAGATGGAGGGGAATATCTACTAGATCTAATTATAATAGTTTAATCAAAAAAGAAAGAAAAACCATATGTAATTATGAATTTATATTAACAAAGAAAATCAAAAAGTTTTGCATAATGAACCCCATAAAAGTTTGAACTTTAAAAATAAAGGTCAAGATGAAATAAACTTTAAAAAAGTCAATGAGCTTGTAACAGATTAGCGATGTAAGATACTCATTCAGTTTTCCAAACACAATAGTTTCGTCAATAGTTTTATTTTAGTTTAAATAATTTACGATTTCAAATAGGAAGACTGTTCATTTTGCAAAAATCTCAAATCAGAAGATAATTCAGACATATACGTACAATAGTGTATAGCAAACATCTTGCCTTGTGCATTGTTACGTGAAATACCACATTGGGTTTGTTTATATGTGAGTTTCCTTTCGTTTTTCTTCTTTTTTTTAATAGCGTTTGTGTGTTTCAATTGTTTTCACATTCTTCTTCTTCTATTTAACAGCAGGCGGGCATTTCAGTAAAACTATTTAGCCCTTTTCCTTTTGCTTCACTCTATGGGCTACAGAGCTACTGGCTTGATTGCCTCATATTTATTAGATATATTCAGATATCATTCAGCAGATCTTTCGACTCTAGGAGTACAAATATAAGATGATAGATGTCGATTTCTATGCTCTATGTGCATGTACAGTTGACTAGGCTCTTGGCTGATAGTGGGATTTTGTGGTGTTTAAAGTATTTTAACAGTTTACAAAGCAAGGTATGTTGTGCAGACGTCAGCATATTACATTCAAATAGGCAATGGTCAATTGTTTCATTATTCATATTACAATGCCTGCAAAGAGGGGGGGGGAATTGAACCACTTGAATTAGAAATCTTATATGAGAATGCAAGGAAATTTAGTCCATTTGTTCCAGAACGAATTCTATGATAAATTTTAGAAAGATACTTATTGGGAAAGGGGGGAAGGATAGGATTAATCTTATTAAAATTACTATCTGATAGCCTCCATCGGTAAATGTCTCTAATTAGGATTGGTCTCCCACTTGGCTGGTCATATTTATAGCATTTTTTACTATTTCATCAACCTGATGATTACCACATATGCCAGAGTGTCTAGGAATATACTGAAAGTAAGTTTTTATGCCACTTGAAGCAAGATTATCAATAACACTGTGACATTGATAAGTGTCAATGTCCAACTTATTTTGTGGAGCTGAGGCCAGCAACTCAAGGCTTGATAAAGAGTCGGAATAGATGATAATATTATTCGAACTTTAAATCAAAGATTGGTTTGCTGAAGGTGTTCTAATGCCATGATTATGGCATTTAACTCAGCAGACATTATAGATAAATTATTAAACAATCTCTCGGCCATTGCAATTTTCAGGTGAGGAAGGAAAACACCACTTGCAACTTTCTCATTCATTTTTGACCCATCAACAAATATTTGGAGGTGATTTTTATAGGTAATTGTATTAACTTCTGCAAATTTTTTCTGGACAAAAGCAATTGGGGATAAATCTTTATTCCATTTTGAAAATTCAGTATTTATTATGTGAAATGACAAATTCCATGGAGGGGATTGGGGGAAAGTAGGTGAAATAGACTTTGCTGGTACAGTGAACTTCTTTTGAATATTGGCATACTCATCTGCAATACCTCTATACATGGCTGGATTTCTTAACCAATTATGTAATGTGTGTGAGCTATTTGATTCAATTTTTGTAAGATGTTTTATCAAGAGAAGCTACGTCTCTTCCTTATTGTTGTTAATCCACTCTCCATAAACAGAAATTTGGTGCTTGTGGGTTTCCTAAGACCAATTATGAGACGTATTATATCATTTTGTGTTGTTTCAATTTTTTGCATCTGGGTCTTTGCACATGCACCATAGACAATGAGCCCATAGTCAATATGGGGTCTTATATGTGATTTATAAAACTGGAGTAAGGTTTTTTCCTTACAACCCCAGGGTGTGGAAAGAAGTCTTTTTAGTATATTTGCTTTTCTATAAAAAAATTGTATTGTGTTTGAAATGTGGAGGTGGAAATTAAGTTTTTGGTCAAGCATGAGACCTAGGTAATTAATATTATTATCTTCTGGAATAGTTGTTTTATTTAGAGTTAGTTTTGCATTAACATGGTTTTGCTTCCGGTGAAATTGGATTATTTTTGACTTGGTGGGTGCAATGGCTAAATCTGAATGTTGAGAGAATTTTTCAAACTGGAAAAGTGACTTTTACAAATTTGACTGTGCTATCTGAAAGGTGTTGCCAGATGACCATAGCACCAGATCATCAGCATATTGTAGATTCGTGTGGGGTAGGTTCATGTCCCAGAGATATAAGGCAAATAGGAGGCAACTGAGGACTGCTCCCTGAGGTAGGCCTTTTGTTATTGTCTTTTGGGGTGAAGAGGCTGAACCAACACAAACAATAAAACTTCGCACTTCTATGAAGGATTTAATAAAGGATACTAGCTTAGGAGGTACTCCAAGGTTTGCAAGTTTATTTAAAAGGATTTGGTGGTTCACATTGTCATATGCTCCTTCAAAATCTAGGAAAGCTGCCACTAGGATATTATTTTTTGAGAAAGATTCATTTATTGCATTTGTTAGCAAAATGAAAGCATCTGTTGAGGAGTGGTATTTCCTGAATCCAGTTTGAGTGTGTGGGATCATGTTATTTTTCTCAACAAACCAGAGGAGTCTGTGATAAATCATTTTCTCCATTATTTTCCCCATCACAGGTGTAATCATTATGGGCCTATAAGACTCAGGGTTATCTTTTGGATTATTTTTCTTTAGGATTGGTAGGAGGGACGAACATTTCCATATATTGGGGAACCTAGAAGATGCCCAAGCGTGAATATAACAATTTAGCAGTTCTTGTTTGTATGAAGGTGTGAGATTCTTTATCCATGTAGGGTGTATATTGTCATAGCTGCTGCTAGTTTTGGACCTAATATGATGTATTGCATTATTCAATTCCTGGATTGAAAATGGATTAGTTATGTACTCGGATCCTGGGCGTGGTTGGTAACTAGGGTTCATAGGAATTATGGACAGTTTGCTTTGATTATTTGATGTTAGCTTATTAACAAAAAGAGTTGCAAATAGGTTAGCCTTTTCATTATCATTGTCATAATGGGTATTATTATGTATAAACTCATACAGGAGTGGGTTGGGGGAAGTCTTTTTCCCACATATGTGGCTTATGACTTTATGTATAATTGGCTCATGCGTTTCTCTGGAGAGATTATTTGCAAAATTATTCCAGTATTTATATTTAGCATCTATTATAGTCCTTTTTAGATTAGATTCTGCTTGTAAGTTTTTTAAATATGTAGTAGGTGTTGGTTTTTTTATGAATTCTGTCCTAGCTGCCTTTTTTATCCTCCATTTATTTAGGCACTCATTTGTCCACCATGCTTTAGGAATTTGTTTAGGGAATGTTTTCTTAGGTGTTGTCCTGGGGATAGCATGATTAGCTGTATTTATTAGTAAAGATGTCAACGCTTCAGCATGTGTGTCAACTGTTGTGTTAGAAATGCATGAACTTTGGGTGAAACTTGTAATTTCATCATTTAGCTTATTTTGGAAAATAGACCAATTTGCTTTAGGTTTGATATATTTGGAGGTATGAAATGAAGTTTCAGCAGGTTCATTTAGGGAGCAAACTATAGCAAAGTGGTCTGTACATAGACTATCAATTTTATTTATGTAAATTTTGTTCAAAAAATTTAAAGACACAATTTGTAGGTCAATTGTGGAGAATTTGCCACTTTTGGAGTTGAAATATGTATTCAGGTATGGAGGGGTAGCAACAACTAATTCATTTTTATTTGAAGTCATATACTCAATAGATTTACCATCTTTATTTGCTGGTTTATTCCCCCACAAAAGACTGTGGGCACTGAATTCACCACAAATAATGATATTTTTTAATATATTAGAATTATTTATATAATTAAAGAAATCCTTGGCATCTGTAGTTTGGCCATTAGGGTTATAAAAGCTTATTATGTAGGTTTTTAAATTATTCAGCCAAACACTTATACCAATTACATCAACATCATTTTCAAAATCTGCAAAATTGATGCCACAAAATTTTATATTATTATTAACTAATAAAGCTACACCACCTCCTTTTCTCTCTGAAGATCTATCCTTTCTCAGGATAGTATATCCCAGAGACTTAATTTGTTGATTTTGGGTTAAATGAGTTTCCTGGAGGCAAGCAATATTAATGGAATTATTATTCATAAATGATATTAGTTCATTTAGCTTTTTTTCTGTGAGTGATCTTACATTCCATTGGAGTATTGATAAATGTTGTGTTGTTGATTTATTCTTCATATGACTGTGTATCAATGTTCAGCTTTGTAAAAATTAAATCAAGATCTTTTTTTGCTTGAATGAGCATATCATCTGGGATGTAGATTTTTGCCAATTCTGCAATAATTTTTGTTTTCTGTAGTTTATGTATGTTCATGGCCTGAACTGTATTACAGTTTAGAATGAATAAGCATATATTTGGGGATTGCAGTTTTGGTAGTGCATCCTGTTTGTTGGTTAAGGAATAGATTCCTGGTAGTGTTTCTCGTTTGTTTCTTTTTGGGAGGGAGGGCCAGGCTGGCCTCATCTCACCGGAAAAGGGGGCTTGTTGGCTTGGTGATTCATTCTCATAGGGATTTGAGCTAGGGGGCTTAGAAGATGGTGTTTTACATGGGGTGCTTGATGCATTGGGGGCATTTGACTTGGGGGTTTTGGTTGGTTTCATTACAGGCTTTATTTGGTATTGTTGGGCAGCATTTGCTTCCATTGCTGCAAAGGTGTATGGGATGTCCTTCTCCGTTGATATTTTGAGTGTTAGAGCTCTTTTCTTGTATTCAGTTCATAATGATTTATTTGTAGATTAATGTGGTCCTTTGCAATTGATGCATGTAGGCTGAGTGTTGTTGCAAGTTGTTAGCTCTTTAGGATGGAAAGATTTACAATTACTACACTCTTCGAGAATTTCATTGCATTTGTTTGTCGTGTGTCCCAGTTTGAAACACTTCTGACACTGAATAGGCTTAGGTTTGTATTCCTTGTGTGGTTTGATCTGCCAAAATAGGAATAATTTTTCTGGGATATCAATTTTATCTTTTAGTGTGAATAAGAAAGATCTACTAGTTTTTAGGCCATTAGAGTTAGGTTGTCCAAGTTGGGTAACATCCTCAACTGGGATTATGTTTCCAGCCCTATCTGAGAGCCCTTCTTTTAACTCCTGAGTAGATATCTCTGGGGGAACATTATAAACTACTATTTTTGTTGTTGATTGTTTTGGGTTCCAATTAGATGCAATAATTGGGGTATTCAGAAGGGATTTTAGGTTAATTATTGTATCTACTGATTTCTGATCTTCTACAGCTATTAGCAGAGATCCATCACGGTTAATGTTAAGAGAGAACATTGATTTTAGCAATTTAAAAATTGCAACTCTTATTGCAGTTATCATTTTTATTTGCCCGGAGGTAGGAGTAATTTTAAGGTAAAATCCTAAGTTTTTGGAGGGAGAATCTTGGGCAGGGAGAGGGGAAATGCTTTTAATTGGGGAGATTTTTATAATTTTTTTAGAACTTCTAGAGAGGACCTCTTGAAACCCATTATCATCGTTTATGGTTACATTAGCCCCTACACTTATCATTGTCCTATTCTCCGAATTGGAGCTATCATTAGAACTTTGAGATAGGGTGCTTGACCAGCCAAGATGGGTATCTTTCACTGTGACATTTGCACTGGAATTTGATTTGGGATCTGGGGGGACTTTTTTTTTGGAGAACTTCTAATCATTGCCTATTCGAAAAAGCTTTAAAACACAAAAATAAAACTGAAAACAAGAAGGGAAAATAGATAATATCAAACCGTCTGCACTATTCAATGGGGGTGATAAAAGCCACAGTATAGCCCTGAGGATGACTTGAGCAGAATTGGTTTGGTACAACTGCTGATTAGAAGAGATAATATTCACAAGAAAATATATTTCGATTTTCTTATAAGGTTGCTGTGGCTGAGCTGCGATGTTTCACATGTTTCGTTTAATCTAGTTTTCGTTTTTTTCTTCCCCGTTAATAAAGACTTGTAGATTCGACGCCAAAAATATTTGTACTTCTAATTATCATTTTTGTATGATTAAGTTATATATATATATATATATATATATATATATATATATATATATATATATATATATATATATATATATATATATTCGTTTCAATTGTAAATGTAGATATTAGTTTTTTTTTGTTATTTTTGGAATAGGGGCAATGAGCATCTGTAGAAAGCAATTATAAAATATTTTATCCTTAGATATTTACCACTATCAAGATCGATAAGGTTTTCTCCAGTGTATAATATTATCATTCCAAGGAATGTCTGATTACGGCTTACAACTGAAATGGGTGTCTGATAATCCTATAATTGAAAATATTATATCTTTACTTACCAGCCTTTTTATAGTCACAATCCCCTCAAAATAGGTAAAAATAATGCCGGGTCATCTAAAAAGCCCCTTCTAATCAATAATAATTTGAGCCTAATTGTCTCTTTTATCAATAGAGACTAATTAATAATAATATATTAAAAACCCGTTGTATACAGTAAATGTACAATGACAGAGTATACAAAATAGTGCAAAAAGAGGAAACAAAAAGAAAACATACTAAGAAAATAACAACAAAAAATAAAACTTCTGGATTTAACGATCAAAGCATAGGAGCTGGAAATTCGTCGTTCAAGATTTGAGATCAGGAGCGAGCGGGTATGCTGTAATAAGGTACCTATTGCTTGCCCCAGATGTACTATTTTATCAACTGGTTTTATTGAGCAATCACCTAGTGTGACATTAGTAGGAGGGTCATTTTTCCAATTGTAAAGCAAGACTTCCGACTTTTGGGAGTTAAATCTCAGACCGACTTTCTCGTAATTGGACTGCAGACATGAGAATATTTCTGAAAGGCGGTTAAGCGTCCGCCTGAGATTCAGAGTGTCATCAGCAAAGCATACTAGGGAGATGTCAATGGAACTGAGAATGCATGATGAAGGACAGCTATTTTGAGGCTCAATAATGTAGTTGTTGAAGAAATGGGGGGATAAAACTGCTCCCTGACTGGCATCTTTGCGGACTGGTATCAAAGCTGACCGTGGGCCTGGCGGAAGGTCTTTATAGGGAGGGAGCTTGAGTCGCACGCGAAGGCGAGAGTAAAGATCACGGAAAGCCCGAATGATATTTGAGTTCACTACTCTTTTAGCTGAGTTTAGCAACACAAGCGCATGAATCAATGAATCAAATGATCACTGCAGGTCTAAGCCACCGATCGCTAGGCTTTCTCCTGATTTGTGTGCATCTAATAGTGCATGGAGCATGGAGACATGGGCGTGCATAAGCTGAATTCAGGAGGGGGGGCAAACCTCGTCTAATTGGCACTTTTAATGATACATAATAGAAATCTCTGAACAAAAATATAAAAATAAGGCAGCATCATTCAGCCAGGGGGGGGGGTGCATTATGAGCGCGCATGCATGGATACTTTCAGCACAACCAATACCGCGTTGGAAACCGAATTGTCTTAGTGGACTGCAACACAGTTTCTCAAACTCTTCTACGAATAAAAGTTCAAATAGCTTGCAAAGAGAAGTAGTAATCATGAATGGACGGAAAGAGGCGCATATCATGGTAATTTTTCCTTTTTTAGGAACTGGCGTAAGATCTCCAATTGAGAAAGTGGTTGGGACAATATCCTGAATGAGGATAATCTGCATCAGGAGAGCTACGTGAATAATGAGAGCGGGCCCACCACTTTTTAGATGGAGTGTGCTGATTTAATCAACCCCGAAAGATTGTTTAGGTTTTAGGCGAGAGATGGCCTTGCACACAGCTCCCTCGGTTACAACATAATCACCCTGAGGACAACTATCTAAGAAGTCGTCCAACTCAGCTTCGTATCTTTCGTTGAGGGCTGGGTCAGAAGCCAAAAATTCTTACCCATAGTACGCGTACCATTCAGAATCAGGGATAGCAGATGCGGACAAAGACTCATCTCTTTTAGAGGACAGAAAACGCCAAAAAACTTTTTGGCCCTTGTAGATTCAATATCAATCATCTTTTTTTTGTGAGGTTCTAGCTCCTTCGCGAATTTTCTTTTTGTGAGCAGGCGGATTGAATTGACTACCCCCGAACGGGGTCGTCCACAAGAAATACAAAGTTCAAGCCAAAATTTAGACTTAGAATGGGTATCCACTAGCTCTGGATTTTCAGACCAGCCAGGAAGGGTAGGATGACGGGGTCTACTTAGAGGGACGGCAGCTTTTTCAGCACAGCGAAGGGCAAGGTCAATTTCTGCGCAATATATATCGACTGATAGTTGTGTTTTCCCCCTTTGAAAGAGCAGTCAATCTAGAGAGAGATTGCGTTTGTGTATCTGAGCTGTGGCAAGGAATCTCGGCTGAGAACTGTATTGGTAAGTGATCAAATAGCTGAAAATCAAGCATAACCTTGACAGGCGAGATCTTGAGATTTTCAGACGCAACGACGTGATTGACATCTATAGTAGACATTGAGGTGTGTACGTGTGTAAAATTTAAATCTTTGCACTTGAGATCAAACTGGTCTCCAAAAATAATAAGCAATAGCGTAGAACGTAAAGACCTAGATAAGAGCGGTTCAGTCAAATCGCAATTGAAGTCACCAACTAATATGCATTAACGGTTAATACACTGGCCGAGTTTATCACTAGGAAAAGTAAAATCACGTTCCGAACGCTCATCATGGTAATTTGTAGGCAAATATACATTAATAAAAACACAGCCCTCGACACAAATCGCTAGAAAATTATCATTGATTTCAAATACACTGGATCTTAAAGTCGAACGAACGAAAGTGGCAATAGCACCGGAGGGTCGCCCTTTTCCACTTCGCATAACTGAACAAACCGATACTGAACTATTAAAACTAAGAATACTTTTACTGCGGCTTCTGACGAAATGTTCTTGTAAACAGACAATTTCGTTTTGCTCAAATAAAACATTTAAGATCGGAATTTTATTCGTGAATGAGCCATTGATGTTCCACGATAAACATTTAACTGCAGAAGCTTCAGATGTCATTTCTTTTGTGGATTACTGTTTGAGGGACATTTTACACTGTAACACGTGTGAATGCCTATTTTGCATTCCACACAGAAGTAGCTGTCTACATGGTTCATCTCGCGTAGAACGATGTTCATTTGAGCTACATCTAGAGCATAAAGGTTCAGTCGCACACTGGGAAGCGAGGTGACCGATTATGTGACAGTTATAGCATCGTCTTGGCAAGAACTTAAACGGATCAGCAGGTAGACGCTCGTAGCCGATAATCCCCGAAACACTCAGAAATTGTTGGAGCTCACTGATAGCGTCAAAATACACTTTGAAAGAACGGGATTTCCCGCAATGTTCAATCTTCGTGCTATTAGGGATTAGATTTTTTAGTCCTTCGCAGTTTATATCCTCAGGGACATTTCGAAGCACAGCTATGTGCAGGGGTTCTCGAACAGCAATTTTGGTATCGGGCTTGGAAGATTTCGCTTTCTCAACGATTTTTGCTGCTGCAGCTTTCGACCTGACCACAACCTTCCATTCGTTTGCAGATTTGCGAAGTTCGCTAATGTCATTTGTATTTTCACAGGAACTGTCTATGAAAGCTTTCCGGTCATTCGGGCTATTGAGTTCCTTGGGGGGATTTTTCAAGACAACAGAATAGGAAGGATCTTTGGTCTTGGACGTTTCAGGTGCACTACGACTGCTTGTGAAAATAGTGACGGCTGGAGCGGACTGGGTAGCTAAAAAACTATCAAGCTTCCGAGAAAATTCATTTCCTTTGGCAGTAACTGTTGCATTCACCGAATCTCCAATGAGCGGAACCGAGCAGTGGTTGAAGATGACAAATTGTGGCATGCTGACATTCTTTTTCGCGGCTGCTACAAGAAGTTTGCACATTTCGATGATACTGTCTTCATCTTTAGAGCAGGCCAGAAGATGATTCGTAATATTCAACTCAGTATGAAGGATTCGCTTTGCCTTTATAACATCTTCAGGTGTATAGAAGGCAACACACGCTTGTACGACACAGTCCAATTTTATTCCATCTTTAAGTGCTCTCATAGCACAACTCTGTAACGGATTAAAAAAAATTTTTCGCTTTCAGCAATCGTAGGTCCAAGCGTAATCAAATCTCAATGTAAAGTCGCCAAACAAAGACTTACCCGCGAGGTGGGCTTTTTAAGTGCCCTCCACTTTCTAATAAACGCCTTCTAATTATCCAAATGAAATAAACCAATCCAAACAAAATAGTTCAAATAGTTTAATCACCAGGAGCGGATCCAGGATTTTTTTAGGGGGGGGGGCGAAATAGGTTGATCCGAAAAAAAATTTCAGGGGGGGGGGGCAAAATAGGTTAATCTGATAAACTTGCGTTAGGAGCAAGTTGAATTAACACAAACTTGAGTAAATTAAGTAAATTACACCACTTTGGACTACGCTAGGGGGGGCCGTGCCCCCCTGGATCCGCCACTGTTAATTACACAGTCAATAACCAAAAAACGGTTTTTTCAACAGAATAATTTTCTCAGAAAATAAGACGTGGGACTGCCTTGACCTATTTAATTAAATCATTAGTTAAAAATCAATGCATGTTAATTAATTTTTCAAACTTAATTTTTTTCGGCACTTGTTCATTTTATGGTACACACCAAAAGTCGGGTTTGGTTAATGCTAATAAAATATAATAAAATAGGATGAATATATAATACTTTAGAAACAAATTTGGGCTATATATTTCAACATTAGGAGGGGGTGGGGTAAAGCATAGCATATACTAAATACGTAACCTAACATAGCCTACCCTAGTTACCTTTCTCCCCCCCCACTAAACCCCAAAAAACAACAGTTTGAATATTGCAAACGCAATGAAAACCACACTTTGCATTCCATTTCTCTATTGCAAACAACCGTTTGATGGGTATCCATTAGCAGTTCTTTTTACAATATATAGCGGCATTTACCATAAAGTGCACAAGAACCCTTTTTCCTTTGGAATTACAACTGTAAGTATTTTTACGCAACTAAATTGAAATCTACCAATTGATACAATCTGCAAATGAAATCTATAATAAAAGGTTCCGTTGCACATATATTTTCAATTTCCGACGACCTTCAACCCGTTGGCATGTGATTGCGACCCTTTGTGGGTGATGACCCCCCAAATCGAGAGACAAAGTAATATATTAACGAGGATCATGGGCGCCCATATTGGGGGGCAGGGGGGGGGCTCTTGCCCCCCCCTGGCTGAATGATGCTGCCTTATTTTTATATTTTTGTTCTGAGATTTATATTATATAGCATTAAAAGTAGCAATTAGACGAAGTTTGCCCCCCCCCCCTGGAATTCAGCTTATGGGCGCCCATGACGAGGATGGGGTTTTTGAGAACTAATACGAATAAACTATTATTAACGGTGTCATTATACATGCAGCACCATATTAAAAACGATCCATGCTTCGGCCGCGGCCGTATCCAGGAGGGGGGGGGGTCACCCGGTTTGAGCCCCTCCCCCCCCGAAATTTTTGACCGAGTCGAAAATAAATCGAAAATTAGTAAAACCTAGCTAAAAATCAGTAAAATTAGTCGAAAAATAAGTCAAAAATTAGTACCCCCCCCCCGAAAAAGTCAAAAATTAGTAAACCTCCCCCCCCCCCCGAAAAAAAATCCTGGATCCGCCCTTGGCTTCGGCTCAGTAATTCCCAAAAACGTCTCGTCAGACAAAAATTGCTATTCCCTGCCCTAGTTTGTAAAGCTTAATCTCATGGTCAAATACCCTTTCCCATGTCTAATTAGTTTCCCAGATTTTTTTTTTTTTTAACTTCAATTTTTCTTCCCTCTGACTAAAAGAAAATTTTTGAAAACCGATACTTTTATCTGATGCTTTTCCCTGTCTAGGAGTCTAAGAAAAAAAAATGAAAGGGTTTCACAGTGTGTCCTTGCTCAATTAAAACGTAAGTCGTGTAAAATTTACTTTTTGAATTATTCTTGCGTATATTTCTGTTGGGTATGCTGTTTGATTTATTCTATTTTTATTAATATTATAATTCCAGAAAATCTAGGAGTCACAAAATAAACTTTATACACATTTCCCCTTACAGGTAAAAAGCTATTATTATTACTTCGAACTATGGTAAAACGATGCAGCTAAAAAAAAGAATCGTCATAGATTGTGGGATGTTTCCGAGACCTTATTTCAAATGGGGTGAGGGCATTCTTTGGGAAATGCACTTAGGAAGAACCCCCCGGATTGCTAAATTTTCCCAAATTGTTTGGCAATTTCTATTCAAATCGTCGAAGTATTTTCTTTTGCTATTATCATCCTCCCCTAAAATTTTGTGTACGTGCCTTTTCGGGGAGAGGACAAAACGTGTCAAAACGTCAAGAACATAATACACGTTATGAGAGAAATCTTAGAAATCGAGAGATTTTGATATCAAAGTTCCAGTGCATGCATAGGGTTGCATCATGTCCGGCCTGATTCAGCCCTTCCTTCTATCAGCTTCTCCCCAGCCTTCCTCTGTGATATAATTCTCCGGAAACATGTCTGGTTGATCCCTCAAACAACCTGGGTTTGCGCCAAGACGTAGTGATACGGAAAAATCCATCCCCGTATGAACCAATAAAATTTTGGCTATAAACATCAACCATAGAATTTAAATATCTACTGTTAGCACCGTTTGTATACGAATTTGGTCACCGTAGTTTGTATACCAAACTTGGTATACAAAAATCTAGCGGGCAGTTTTGTTGTTTTTTATCATTGAATTACCAAAAAAAGCCATTTTTCAATGAAAACACCGAAAAAAGGCATTTTTCAAAAAGCTAAGTGGGAAACCTTGCGGGAGTAATCTAGAAATTTAAGTTCTAGATTGTTTTTATAAAGTTGTAGCTCTTATATGCGTTAATAATATTAAAAAATAGAAAATTGTGTTTGTAACTATCTCTTTTTTCAATATATTAATTTGAAAAATAATTTAGCAAAGAAATCAATTTTTATAAGAAAATTAAAGAGTGATAACAAATCCCCAAATAAGCCGCTTTTTATATGTTGCAATTTTTGTTAAGTGAAGATGAAAGGTAAAATCAAACTTGGTAACATAGGTAAACCAAACTTGGTATACAAAATTTGAGATTCTGTTTTATAGCAGAATATCGATACTCAATACAATCCTACATAATTCAATTAGCATTTTGGTTGATTGTATTTGGTATCTACTGCTGGACCAAACCTTGGTTCGGGGACTGCACATGTGCAAAGAACATTTTTTTTTTAATTATGTGGGTTTAATTCTTTCTGGATAACTACGTCCAAAGCGAGTTTAAAAATACCAAACCACAAACATTAAATATCTACAGTTATCATGTGAATTTAGAATCAAATTTGGTATCAACATTTCATGGTATATCACAAAATATAAGCGTTAAAATTGAAAAATTAATAAAGACATAAATGCCGTATTTGCGGACTGGATAATTCCTTCAAAGATGTTCAAGTCCCCAAATACGTTCTGTGATGAACATTGTTTGCTATTATGTTTAATGGGCCAAGAAGGGATGTGAGGGTTTGACCAATAATTAGGATCTCTATACTGAAAGGGTGTTTAGAGAGATTTCCGGCTTTTTCTACAGAAAGAACTATAATCCCATTTTAACATCTGCCAAAGACAGTGGTAGCATCGCATACAATGCATGTAGCGTTATAATCAAAGCTAAAAAAAATAATAATAATAAAAATCCAAGCAAAAAGAACTTTAAGGACACTTAAATGCTACACCTCCAAAGCCATGTACAAAAGGTGCGTCTTGTTTCAGATTTAGGGCTCTTCAATTTTATGATTTAATTTAGACACAAGCACCGATAACAAAAGTATATTTAAGCACAACTAAGCAATATAGTAAAAGCATGCACAAGCAGAGCAGAATCTGATGTGATAAATAATGCTAAACCTTCTTTCTTCACACTTTACAGCGTCTATATGTCTAGCCGTGCTACTGGCCTAATCACTCTGCCATTGCGGGTGTGGTGCAAGTTCAAAGATACATAGGGAAGTGATATAACTTCCGCGCGTACATAGCGGTCCCCAGGGCGTGAGGAGGCAGGTATGACGTTTGGTGGCGAGTTTATCAAAAGTGGTGTCTTTTCTTCACATAAGTCAAGATCAAATTAGGACTTTTTTTGTTAAATAAGAGCCAATGAGATGATTTCGAACATAGGAAGTATCCGGGTAGGCCGCATACTTATTTCGGTCTCGAATTGCCGGCTGACAAGGGCAAAGGTAAAAGGTGTCGGCAGATAAGGGCTCTGTTTCTTCGCAATCTAGACCAGAAAACAGTTTCAATTATGTAGAATCTAGGATTTCCAAGACGGGAAATAATTTTTGCTCTAATCCAAGAGTTATTTACCATTTTCTGGAAAAAAACTTTGTCATCTGGTTGGAGTCCCGGGAGTGGCTTTGCTGATTTGTCCTATTAAAATTTTGTTGGTATACTGATTGGGTGAGTATGAGACTGTCACCAGCTCCCAAGATTTGTTTGCGCAGTAGAGGTTTTGTCACTCCGCACAAAATTTTGTCTCTCACCATATCACTTTCAACAGTGGAAACGTGGCCTGACCAGAATTTCTAGTTCTGCTATGTACTTCTATAAGCTCCTAATCTGCCCGTAAATAATATAAAACACGATTGACTCAATATAAGTTTCGTCGGCTTTAGAAGCCAAATTAAAAATTCTGTGAAATACCACAACGTAGGCATTTAAATTCATACTTAAATTACAAATCGAATGAAAAAAGTTTTCACTGTGGCATTTTGTGTGAAATCTACAGGTTTTGGAATGGAGAAAGTGCATTTATAAATGTCTTAGTTATATTGCATTGATTTTTGGTTTTCCCAGTTGTTGCTAAAATTATTATTATAAATATCTACTTCACAGACCGGAACACGTCAAGTTAAAACTTTAAGCATCGTTGGATAATTAGATGGGCTCCAAAAAAATATTTTGTAAAAAACCCCGAAAGCACGAATCAAATTTAAGATAATTGTAATTTCTTAATGTTTTCTTTGTCATTGGTCCGTCGAAATTCCTTATTTTCAATAAATGACTTTTTCAGTAGCCGAATATGGTTGACATTAAGCTCCTTGTATGGCAGACTTCTGGTGGTCCTGACATTTGCGTTTTGCTTAACTGAAACCATGGACAACAGACTCCCGCCATTCCATTTTCAGGTGAGTCTAATGTGTATCTGAATCAGCATGAAATATGTACGATTAAATACCAAAGGGTATTTGTTACAAGTCCAGAATCTCAGTCAATAACGTTCTTTTACTTCAAAAATAGTGGCACCAATTCATGAAAATCAGGAGGGGGGATTGTATTTTCCAAAATATAGGGCGGCACTATTTTATTGTTGTTTTTTTCGCAATTTTTTCAATAAAAATACCAAAAACCACATATGTTTCAATGTAAATATTGAAAAAGGTATTGTTCTAAATTTAGGAGTAGGCAAAAACTCTTTAAAGTCAAACGCCCCCAGTGCCCACCAATCGATACCACTATTCCAAAATGTGGTAAAATAAATTCTGCGGTCTGGGAAAGCCTTAAAACTGTGCATAAGCTACATAAGCTAAAAAAAATTTTGTAGCCAAAACAAAGATTGTTGAGGAGAGCTTTCTTACGTTTTTTGGCTTTTATTTATTTACTGCTTTTGTCCGCACTTTGATTGATCGTGCCTTGACCATAGATTCACCTAATACAAGGCTATGAAACCCTAAAATTTGACTGAACTTAACAAAAGGTACAAAAACTTTGATGGACTTTTATTAGCTGATTTTTTTGCCAATAGTGTCCAAATGGGTGAACTCAAGGACTAATAAAACACAATTATTTGTTTAACAAACCCGAAATTATACGGGAATGAGACACTAAAAGCCTAAAAATTATTTTTAGAGATACTTCTTTCAACAAAGGATTATTTAAGCCAGTAAATATATAATTAAAAGCAAAATTTTTAAACGGATGAATAGCAGCTATCGCATCTTTATGTTAATTTAACTATGCTTAAGACGCGGTGCTGTCAAAACGGCACCTTCTGCTTTAATCTTTTTTTACTTTTAAAGACCCGTAGATATCTTCTAATTTGTTATCAAATAGAAAAGTTCTTACGAATGGAAAGCAAACATCGACATTTAAACTTCGACCGAAAAATAGAGATCAACATTAAAATTTTAAACGAGCACAAATAAGTGTTTGTCCTTCAAACAGACTCACGCTATTCCTAATACAACCGGGAAAATTACGTTTCTCAATAAACAGATTAATATCATCGATCAAACACAAACAAGTAAACCTGGTGATAATAAGTGATGAAAATGGGAAGCCACCATGATCTAGGCAGCCACCTAGCTTCTCACACACAAAAAGGGAACACCTGAATAACAAGATTCTTTCATTGTTTCCCTCTTTCTTTCTTCTTATTTTGTTTGAATTGTTTTTGTTAATATTGTATTGTGTTTAGTCACTTACAGTCTACAACCTCAGGACTTTGTTATGATATACTCACTTTTTCATGATTAAACCCGATTATTATTGCTATTCTTATTATTATTATTATTATTCTTATGAAAACAAGCCGGGGGGATCCCATCCGGCTTTGGAGGGATATTTGACTAATTAATTCCCCAATATTACACCTTGTGATATCAGAATACTTTAAAGTTTTTTGTATGCATTATCTGAACTCCCAAAGGGCTTTGGGACTTAGGATTTGGCCGGAGTACCTCTACACCCCACCCCCTCCTCCCGCCCCAGAAAAAATTATATAAATATGCATGTATATTAAGCCTCTTACGATTCGTGTTTAACCGGGGATCATTTAGAGAATGGTCCTAAATTATAAAAAATTAAGAATCATAAGAATCATAATTGTCCAGTATCCAAACGTAGTAAAAATGTATGTCATAATTGGTGTGATTTCCACCAACGTTGGTATCTAAGGCTTCTATTTTTTTTTTTTTTTTCAGGGAGTTTACCTCGTATATCTTTACGTTGGAAGTATTATTTCGATTCTGACGATCTACGTTGCGATTCTCTTAGATTCCTGTCCTATACGTAACAATGGAGGCTCAGTTATTTCCCTAACGGGTAGTAATGACCCTGAAAGTGGTTCCATTAAATCGTTTGGCTCTTTGCGGAAAGCTCATTTGAATAAAAACAGCGTGCCAAGAACATCTTTTTACCTCAGAATTGGAGCATTAGGTAAGTAATATTCATTTTCACTAAGAATCAGTCATGAAGTGAATCTTTTGTTTTAAAAAACGAAGAAATTTCGCTAATTTGGAGCAAATATTGTTTTCTTAAGATAGAAATAAATGGAATGATTAAACCAAAATTCTTCTGGAAAGATAAATTTTTTAATATCGGTAAGCAGCTTGCGTAAAGTCATAGCCCTATTTCAAGAGAAGTTCAGCTCAATTCAGGAGGGGGGTGGCGAAATAATGGAAAGTTTTTATTGGTTACAAATTGATTATTAATAAAAGCCAAGAACAGTAAGTAAACCTTTCACAATTTAACGCTGATCTTCATCTAAGCTGGTAATTAAGGGTTTTTGGAGATATTAATTACAAATATGAGACTGAAATCGTAGTTTGAGTGTGTTAAAGCGAAACGCAGCATGTAACCTTCATGTTTCAAAAATGACTTATGATTCAACCACAGCGGTATGAAAACGTTTTTTAACTTTTCTCTTGTAGATTTTTAGTTAATATTCAAATTATAAGGTAAGCAATAGGTAGTGAGTATGTTTTTAGAAAAAGGTATATTTCCAATCTACTTGGTATTTAAGAGTATATGAAGCCACGAATCAAGAGTATAAGGGTAAAGTTTCCTTTCGGAACCGTTAAAGCAAAACACAATATGTAGTTATTACTCCATTCAAGGCTCACTTGCTGCCTCAGATCAGCACACATTTGTCGATTCGACACGATTTTTCGGATATTCTAAATTTTCTATTTAGAAGGGTCACGGGCTGAATGTCTTCTTGTCAATTTTCAGGCAAATTTCTTAAGACACCAACGGAAAAACAGGTACGTTACTCTACCGTAATCCCAAAAATAAAATTCCTGCTTGTATAAAAATATCCAGCACTGCTGCTACTGCTACTACCACTATCGCTTGCATCAGAACTTCTCCTATCGCGACAACCACTACTGCTAGTACTACCACTAATATTCCTATTGAATAAAAGCTCCAAACAAAACTACTCTAACCGTATCTGATCTGGTCACGACTCCTCCTATCACGACTATCCCCAATGCTGTATCTCCTACAATCGTAAAGCACTACAACTAACGTCAGTTAGGTTTTTCTAACGAATATACAATTTGTCAAAATACTTGAGTCTAAGATCTTACCAAAGTCTTCAAAATTTAGGACACGCTACCAATAATGCTAACTTGAACAGTAAAGAATTTGGTGCGAATGTTGTGATCTAGCCACAAGGACCGGCCGAAGAAGTGGTCAATCCTTACACTAGCACGTTTTGTCGTCGTACTCCTACCAGGCCTAGTCGCACGACTCCTTCAGCGACGACATCACCAGAGATGACTGCTCCTAGTTTTGTTTTTTATAGTATCTGAAAAATTCAAATGCTTCCCAGACTTCCATGGCACATTTTCTGTTTTATTACTATTATATTTGTGATTTGTGATAATTGTTTAATTTGAGACTATTTTTCATTAATGGTTCTTTCACTTAAATGTACTGTTCCAAAATGTATAGAAGAATCAATTGGTTGAATAAAAGGTTCAATTTAAGATAGCTCTTTATTTTTCAGTAAAAAGAAAATTATACTCTAGCATTTAGGGTGAATGCACAACACATTTGGTGTTTAGTTTTTGTTGATTTTTAGTTTTGTTTTAATTCAATTTTATAAAAGAGTGTTACTCTACGATTCCTTGTATTTTCCTTCAATATTTGTTGGAAGATTTAAAAGAAAAGATTTGTTCGATAACTATTTATTTAGATTCGAATCATTTGTGGACAAAATCAAATGAGCCTATAATTCGAACTAATGAGGAAGTTGTCCTTTACCATTGACAAGCCAGATTTTTGAAACAAGATGCAGAATTTTCAGTGGGAAAAAGAGGCAATTTATAAAAACGCATTGTTGAATGGCGAACTTTGAAACAAGAAAATTTGTAAACCCGCAATCCAAGACCCACGACCCAGCAAAACCCACTATCGAAAACCGTAGTCTTTTTTTCGAGCTAAGTTGTCGATTTCACAGTCTAAGCTAAGGCCTCGCTATCCTGATCGTCAGTGTAACAGCACTTTCTTGATCTAGATTGTCAGTGGAGTGGCATATTTTATAATTTATATTATGGGTTTACAATTTTATTATCAGTTAAAAAGACCTTAGGAAGACAGTACATTACTGGTTCGATTTGAACCTACCCGCCATCTGACGGGGAAAAGTTGCTGAATTTTTACATGTTTGTTAATGTGTTTGCATTTCCGCGATGTCCTTAGGCACATTTATAATATACTTCGCAAAGTTAGTTTCTGCACAGATTAGTTATCGCTCGTTGTGTTGCCAGATGGGCTTGTTTTCTGCCCCGTGGGCTTGTTTTAGCCGTCAGGGGCGGGCTGAATTTTGGAGTGGGCGTGAGGGCCGTGGGGCGGGAACGTGGGCTTTAAAAAAAAAATGGGCTTATTTTGACAGAAAGTTTGGAACCAGACAAAAATTCCAAAATTACGACGGCTCAGCCATGGCTATGCACCAAAAAGACAAGAGCCCTCCTGTAGCGCGTGGAACGCTTTCTATTCTGAAACACTTCCCACTTAGGAATTTTTTTCTGCATGGCTGAGATGGATCTGCGTTAGGAGTCTTACAAGGAATTTTATTGCTGCTCAGATTAAGGCAAGACTTGAATTTTATGCAGATCTATCCTTTTTTGATATATTTGACAGATCAGGCCCTACCTTTTAGTGGCCTAGGCTTAGTCTAGAATTGGGGCTGATGCGAAAAAATCATGCTAAGAAAACAATTTATACTTTGTAATATGAAGATTTCTCTACTTGTAGTGGTATATACCTAGAGAAGGAAACATGTTAAGAAAACAATTCATGCTTGATAATTAATATACAGAAATAATTGTTGCTGGTATCTTGCTTGTAGCCCTGCTATACATTACCCCCAGGCCCTCCCCCTTAATGTGCAAATACATGGCTGAAATTTCATCCATTGTACCAGTAAATTTAATCAACTGTGGCAAAACAAAAACCAGAAAAACAAATTACTGATGGGTGGCAGAATGCATTGGAAATATATAATTTGGGTTATATATTTTCACATTAGGGAAGGAGTTAGGGATAAAGTATAGCTGAGATACATGCAATATGTGTTATGTACAATTATTCTGCATATTATGAATTGTTTTCTTAACATGTTTCCTTCTCTACGTGTCCTTCTCTAGACTGTTGTAATTAACACTTTTAACTGCAAATTTATTATAATTTACCTCCCCCCCATAATGTGTAAATATACATGGGCGCCCATAGGCTGAATTATAAGGGGGGACTTACCTGGTCTAATTGGCACTTCCAGTGCTTTATAATTAAAATCTCAAGACAAAATATATTAGGCAGCACAATAGTGCTGCCTAAGTAAAGAGCAATATGGGAACAATATATTGTTTTGTTTTTTAGACCAGGGTACTTCTTATAGAAAGAAATGTCATAGGAATTTCAGAAAGAGCTCATGGAGGGCAACAAGCTCCCCCTCCCCCACGTCAATCACTTCCGTAAACACATCCAATCAAAATTTTGAGATTGCCATTTTATTCAGCATAGTTTAAAGGTCCAGAAATTATGACTTTGAGAATGCAAGCCGCCCCCCCCCCCACAACCCTCAGAACAATAGTCCAAAGAGAATATAAAAACATCCTCAGTAATCAAATACAAGAAAAATTTAGGCAGACGTTGAACTAAATCAAAACAAACTATGAGCATGTAGACTTTCAAAAAGGTAACAAAGCAATATCTCAAGAACAACTTATATTAGTAAGTTAGATCTCTAAGAGTACATTGTGGGGGATTTTGAACTAACCAGAAGGCACTACTTTTAGTACTTTTTAGTACTACTTTTAGTACTACAACTACAGTTGCTGTAACTAATGATGCTAAGAGTGCTAAGGTGAAGAAGCCCCCCCCTTGATTGAAGTACCTTCGACTACCGCTGTTATACTGTGTGACAAACTCAAAGAGTTCCTTGATGTTTGCAAAGTACCTATGATTAACCTTATTGGTATTGGCACAGACGGTGCTAGTAACATGTGTGGAGTACATCACTCCCTTTTTACCCTACTACGAGACAATGGCTGAAGATAGGATATCTTCAGCTCTTCAAGTGTGTTTGCCACTCACTCCATCTGTGTGCTTTAGAGGCGATCTGTGAACTCCCTTCGAACTTTGAGTTTATGACGTCCGAAACATATAAATGGTTTAATGTAAGCCCCCTTAGAAGGGGGACATATCAACATATATTTAAGTTGATAAACGATGGAAATTCATCCTTACGTATTATTTCTCCCTCAAATACTCGTTGGCTCTCTCGGTACAATGCCTTGGTTCGCATACATGAGCAGTATTTGGAGCTCACCACACTCTTCAGTCTAGCCAAAGAGAAAGAACGTTGCTATACTGCCAGAGTGCTACACGCTATGCATCAAGATGAGCAAAACAGAATTTTCATTGTGTTTTTGAAGCCATTGCTGTCCGAATTTCAAAGGGTCAACTTGCTGTTTCAGCACACACACGCTGACCAATTCGTCTTTTTGAAGAACTGCACGGTTTGATACTAAGTCTCCTGCGTATGATACTCTGCTCATCTGCAGCGGCTTTGAAGGTTAATATAAACTTCGAAATCAATTATTTGCCGCCAAATCAAGTTGATTACGGACACGAGTTCCTGTTTGAACTGGCCAAATCTAAACTTTCAGACACACATAAGAGCGAAATCAAAATACGGTGTTTTGCGTTCCTGAAAACTGCAGCTAAAGCGGTGCTTAAACGAATGCCTCCTTTTCTGGATTCGCTCCTCAAACTGAAATTTTTATCCCCTGTGATTTGCTTGCCTCAGTTTCAACCCCGATTTGGTAACTTGCCATTGAGAATTGCTGCTACCACTGATCTCGGTACCTTGGAGAATCAGTGGAGGAAACTGTTGGACGTTAACTGGTCATTTTTGTGTGGAGGAACAATCCCCAAAGACTCCTCTCAGTTCTGAATAGCTGTCCTACCTTATTTTGATGCTGTTGGGACATTTCCTTTTCGTGAGTAAGCCAAGGGGAAATTGACCCTCTTGAGTTTGCCAATTAGCAATGCGATAGTGGAACGGTCCTTTTCTATGATGAATGTCATTAAGAGCAAACTCCGAAACCGTATGCTCTATCCCATGTTGAACTCAATACTTGTGTTCAAGCTGTGGTTGTCAGCATGTGGCTCTTGTTGCTCGACGTTTGAGCCTACAAAGCGTATGCTAATTTTCAATATTGGTATTTATAAGGCTTGTTAAGTCGATGTAACTGGCCAAACAACTGATCTAGTCGACATAAATAATATCCTAGCCTCCTTTGAGTCTTAAATCTCTTAGTGCCTTATGGATCTAAGTGCCTATCTTTTTTGTTTTTTTACCCGTCTGTATTATTTCATCTTGGGATAACGAGGGCTTTTGTATTCTTACTTTAATCACAAAGTTATCTTAGAATATTGTGTTGCAACTGCTTTTCAATAATGATATTTGAAGTCGAAGAAACTAACCAAACAACCGATCTAGTGGATCTAGATAATATCCTAGCCTCCTTAGTCTTTAATCTCTTAGTGCCTTATGGATCTCAGTGACTTTCTTTTTTGTTTTTGTTTTTTTATCTGTACGTATTATTTCATTTTGGGATTACGAAGGCTTTTGTATTAACCCCGTTCTTACGTTTTTTTTTTGTTTTTTTTTTTAGAACTTACTTTAATCATAAAGTTATCTTTAAATATTGTGTTGCAACTGTACCAATTAACGTGTACCAAAAATTTTTATGCGATAGTAAACCAAAGATATTGTATGTCTTCGGCTTGTGGTTGTTACTAGCGTATTCATTGGAATAAGTCATATTAAATTCTAAAAGTTAATAAAAAGAGTTCACAGCTGTTTAACCATTATGACGCATAAAACTGCAGCTAAACAGGTGAACAGATGACTTTTGGTGGATCACATAAATCGTTGTTCTTCCGTGAAAGTGGAGCAGGATGAACGAAGGGTAAGCAAGCAAGGTAAAAGTAGAATTAGATTAGGGACAAAACTTTTCCTGACTTTAGCACGAAAGAACTATTTTAGCACTACTTCATCATGTAGCACTGTAGCACGTGCTTCAATTTGTAGCACTTTCGTAATACATTTTTTTAATTTTATCATGGACGAAATGATGATGATTTTGAAAAACGTTAAGGAACTAACAAAAAGTTTGGATCAGATTTTTCCGTATTTGTTTGGGGGGATTTGTGCGAAGCTTTATCTCACCAGGACCACTTTTTTGCCATGCTTTTTTCGAAAGATTAGTGTTGAGTTTGAAATAACCGGACCAAGAAACTGATCTAGAACTAATCCAACTACACTTATGGGGCCATGCGCGTGTCGCGGCGCAAGCCGCGACACGCGGCTTGCTCCGCGTTTTTTTTTTACTTTAGCACCAATAATTATTGCATAACACACAAATTTCAACAAGTTCTGCAATTTATGAAGTAATCATGATGGAAGTATGAGTTCCATAGGTTTGAATGCATGTTGGCTTACTTTTCAGAAGTTCGGGCTTGTTTTTTGTTTGACTTTCTGGCAGTCCTGATCGCTCGGTAGCCAAAGTGTTATTAACTGTAATCTTTGTTGCTGATTTATTGCAATGGACAATTAAACGTGTATCAAGTGCACTGAAACTAAAATCCAAAAAGTAGAAGTAGCTAATGTATCTGTTTGGGTTACTTTGCAATATAATGGACTCAACATTTTGTTATCATTATAGTATTTGGCCTGATATCCCTAGTCTTTTCTGGTCTGGAAATAGCAATGCATTCGACCTTAAATTCAAAGTGCGTCTATGGAGATTTGGCGTTTGCACATCCTGTTTTGCAAGCACTTTTTACTTTCCTGCAGATGCACTTTCTATTTGTAAATTCTGAGGTAAGTAAAAAGAAAGCTTTAATGGATATCCCTTATCTTTTAAGCACGAACAATACTTTTTCCTCCCAACAGCAAAATGTAACGGTGATAAACACAGGCTTCAAAGTTGGAGGGATTTAGCATTAGAATTCATCAAAAACAAAGGTCCACCTAGCTTAGTGGAAGAGGTTTCAAATAATGTTTGGTGCATTATCTGCACACATGGATTGGGTCACATTAATGGTACTCTATACGCAATGGTCGAACGCAGAGAATGTTTGATGAGAAAATTTTTACGTTATCAGAGATGTTATCATTGCGAGCTCTTTACCCTCTTCGTTAGAGTTTAGAAATGAAGCGAAGACTTTTCCGACAGTGTCAACCTTTGCCTTTAGGTCAAAGTTTTTGCCTTTAGCTTGGCTAGTTCGCCTTAGGTAAGAGCATTCAAAGTTTGCTTTATGCAGTTTACTTGAAAGCTTGCAAAGTTTTTTTTAAAATTGGCTCAGTCAAAATCGTTGAAATTCAAGGACTATACCCTTACGCGCTAGGATAAGTCCTACTGTATCTGTTTCAGTCTTTAATAACGTCCAACATGATCGATTTATCGAAAATTGCACGTTTTTTCTAAAAAAAATCTCGCGACTTTTTCTTCAAAACCAGATCTCACAATTTTTTTTTTACTATTTATTCAAAGTAAATTTTGGATAATGATATTACCCGGTCCATGTGGTATAGGATGCGTGCTCATTGAAGATTGAGAGGGGTATGTTTGATCAGAAATGGACTAACGCTCTTTTCAAGGACTGAAAGACGTCTCAGAAACGTCAAAATCTTTAATAAGAATATCTCGAGGTGTGACGTAACCCACGCAATCCCAAGGCAAACAACTCTAAATTATTACTATTTTTAATTGATCATATACAAATTTTTTAATTAAAAGACGGATACGTTTCGTCTTGGCAGTCTGTCGGCTTAAAACTTTCAGGGAACGTTCCATGGGCGAAGGGGATCTCAGATTTTGTTGGGGAGGGTAAAAGAGGCTCAACTAATCCCTGGACCAAAGTGATTACATCAATATGCCCCTGGGGACGACGTAACTCAGGTAGCTCCAGTGGTAAAGGTCCAAAATCATGCAAAATTTGCAAAAATGCATTTAATACGGATAGGACTTAAGGTAAGATATGATATATTTTAAACAAAAACACAATAATTCAATAAATATATATTAACACTAATTCTCTTGAAATCTCCATGACATGTAAGAAAAAAAATAGATGAAATAATAGAACAAAAAGCTGACGTGCATGGTGATGGCTGTCCGATTGGCTTTAAAGTTTAGGAGTTTTTCACTCGACCAAGTGGACCTCTAATTTCGGTAGGGGAAGTAGGGCGAAGGAAGTAGGGTCCAAAGAAGTTTTTCTTTCTGATTGGCTTTGATCTTATGGGCCCCATTGTGGGGACCCAAACACGCAAAAATACTTAGGCTCCGGGACCAGGCCTCGCGAATAATGGTTTCACAGAACTTTTTTTTTCTAGCACCTTGAAACTTGTGTCCTTAAATCGAGTATTAAAAAAACGGGGCCCAAAAAAAGAGTATGGCTGACAACACCCATGTCTTCTTCAGACCATAAAATAATTTGCACTTTACTTAAAAAAAAATAAATAAAAAACTGTGTACTTTCAGTTTGATATACATATTGTGATATCTATTCTTTATAATCTTAATAGTTCTTTATTTGTTGAAGTAAAAAAAATGAAAACATTTAAAATGGATTTTGTTTTCAGTAAAGTGCAAATTATTTTCTGGTCTTGAGGAGGTGTGGCGGTTGTCAGCCCTACTCATGCTAATTGTTGCTGTTTTGAGTTTTAATAGGTTATTTATTGTTATTTCTTTTCGTTTTGGGTTCAATTCATTTATCTATGATGTTTTGTGGTAGTTTTACGCTTGGAAAATTATTTGAATTTATTTCTACTCATTTTTGGCTCAACGACGCCATGGGCACCGGCATGGGGGTGGGGGCAGGAGGGTCATGGCCCCCACCTGGATATTTGGGACTATATAGTAATTATACGGAAACTAAAGGAAAAGAAAACAGAATAGGGAAAAACCACGGAGAAAATGTTTGTTGTCCCGTTATTGGCTGCCTGCCAATAGATTTTGACCCATAATTAGGAAAAATATAAGTTCTGATTTATAACTGAGTCACCCCTAACAAGTTTTTCGCAATTTTTTTTCTATATGATTTGTTTGGAGCAAAAAAAAACAACCACAAAACAAATTCTTCATATTAAAGAATGTTAATTAGATATCGATCCTTTTAAATAAAATAAACCTGAGAATATCATTTAATACTTGGAAAAACAGTAATTGAAAAAAAAAATACTCGGAAAAAAAAAACACTAAAATAACAAACTGCTTTTCCTTTATTCTGGGATTTTTTCTTCCTTTTTTTTTTTTTTTTTTTTTTTTTTTTTTTAGTTGAAAAAATTTTCAGATACCTCGTTATTCTTCTGTAATTTTTTAGTGGCTATATACCTAGAAAGATTAGTTTTTTGACTTCAAACTGTCCAAATACTGTAACCTCCGGAAAATCCCTCCCCCCCCGTGGAAAAGAAGGCTTTCCAAATTTTATAATTTTATTTGAGTTTCATTTTTTTAATTTCTGTAGGGGGAAAGACTTTTGTTACTTGTCTATTAGGGGTTCAAATATTAGCCTACGCTAAAGTTCAAATTTTGTTCGAATCACAAAGCCTGTTTAATTAGATTAGAAAACTTTTTTGAAAGTACTAAAAAAAATTCTTTTTTTTCATCGTTTTTTAAATAATGCTGGGAAATCCAGCGCCCCCTTCATAGAAACGTCCCTTCCCCCTAGGAGAGATCCTCCCATGTAACCCCCTCCTCCGAAGTGGTATCCAACTACTTTACCCCCCCCCCCCCTTATATGCAAATATATAGCCCAAATTATATATTTCCCATACATTCTGTCATTCTATTGGCAGGCAGCCAACAATAGGGCAACAAACATTTTTTCCATGGTTTTTCGCTATTCTGTTTTCTTTTCCTTTGGTTTCCGTATAATTACTATATAGTCCCAAATATCCAGGTGGGGGCCATGACCCTCCTGCCCCACCCCCATGCCGGTGCCCATGGCGTCGTTGAGCCAAAAATGAGTAGAAATAAATTCAAATAATTTTCCAAGCGTAAAACTACCACAAAACATCATAGATAAATGAATTGAACCTAAAACAAACAGAAATTAAAATATATAACCTATTCAAACTCAAAATAGCAACAAATAACATGAGTAAGGCTGACAACCACCACACCTCCTCCAGACCAGAAAGTAATTTGCACTTTAATGAAAACAAGGAACATTTTAAATCTTTTTAATTTTTTTACTTCAACAAATAAATCAGTATTAAGACTATAATTAATAGATATAAGATTGTTCATACCAACCCGACAATGCACAGTTTTTTTTTAGTTTTTTTTTTAAAGTAAGGTGAAAGCCATTTTCTGGCCTGAATTAGATATGGTTGCTGTTAGCCATAATGATATTACTTTTATCTTGTTATGAGCTTGACTAGGCTCTATTATAATTTCTGTTAGTTTTGGGTTTCATTTATTTGCTAATGGTGATTTGTGGTAGTTTTACACTTGGAAGATAAGAAAAACAAACTCGTAGAATTTGACAACGCTTTTGCCCGTAAAAACTTAAACAATTTAGAATGTGTTGGTTCCCAAGGCCAACTACCTTTTCAAAGGATAGCCAAACTTCTTAAACTTTTTGGTGCCATATGTTTAGCTTAATTTTGATGATTGTTTGCCTAAATTGTTTTTCTTCTTCAATTTTTTTTTTTAATTTGGCACCCCCCACTGCCAAAAATTGCAGAAAATCATATGGAAGTCTTCAACAGAAATGGATTGGTTTTTTTTTCTAGGTTTTTAAGACACTTTTGGTGTGTAAATTCCTCTTTTTCCCGTTCCTTAGCAGTTTTCAACAAAACTATACAAAAGACTCAAATAAAAGTTTCAAATTTAGAAACCTTAGTTTCCACAGGGGGAGGGTACTTTCCAAAGAGGGGATATTTTCTCCGGGTGTTACTTTCCGAAGGAGGGGGGGGGGTATTTTTTGTGGTGGAGGGCGTTTTTCGGGGGGTTAAACACACTCCCATTCACTATATTCATTTATGTTATTTACTGTTTTCATGACCGTATATTTGGCTTTAAAATACAATTATTTGTCAATCTATCTAATGTGTAGAATAACTGAACCAAACACATTTTGCTTGCAGACCCGTTATGCTTACCCCCCCCCCCCCTAATGTGCAAATCCATAGCGCAAATTTATTTCTAAAGTAACGATAAAACTTACAAAAAAAAGACCGGTGTGTTCTCGAATTTTACACAGCGTAAACTTGAGTGAGTGGCGCATAATTCACAAGTACCAAAATTCTATCCCCCTACGGAAAAAAAAAAAAACTCAAATAAAATTCTCAAATTTGGAAAGCCTTATTTTCCACGGGGGTATTTTTTTTTTGGGGGGGGGGGAGGGGGGTATTTTCCGCGGGCGGTATTTTCCGGGGGGGGGGGTATTTTATGCGGGGGGTATTTGCCGCGGGGGGGGTATTTTCTGGGTGGGTATTTTCCGCGGTTGGGTATTTTCCCGGGGAGGGGGGGTATTTACCGGGGGTATTTTCAGCGGGGGTGTATTTTCCGGTGGGTATTTTCCGCGGGGGTATTTTCAGGGGGGTATTCGCCGGTGGGTATTCGCCTAGATCCAATTTTTATATTGAAAATTTGTAAATAAAATTTGAAAACTGTTTTCCATTCTTCGAGGCAAATTTAAATCCTTCTCCAAGAAAGAGCCTAAGCTATCTCATAATTCTGGCTCAGTGATTAGATAGACATTTTTAAATCCAATGACATAAGTGTCTTGTCCTTTTTTTACAAGTTACAGCTGAAGGATTGTCGCAAAGCCACTTGTTCTAGGGAAAACATATGCCTTAATTAGTTAACCGTGACTAGACAATCTTTGGCTATTTTGGGCGGCTTGAAACGTGAGCGACTTATTTCCTGAAAGGTTTAATTTGATTTACAGGCCATCTGGTACTGTGTTTATAAATCTAACGTTACAAAGCAATTTTTTTCAGCTTGTCAGTTATATCCCAATTACCTACTTTGTTAATAAAGATTTTTCTGAAATGGCATTGCCTCTGAATACTAGTTTGGTTTTAAAAGTTGTAATTAGTGTAGCAGACCTATGGTATTATGTAATATTACAGCTAGTAATTTAGTCATTTTAACTAGATTTCCGCTTCCTATCTTCATTTAGCTCGCTTTACTAGGTAATTAAAACAAAGGAACATTAACCAGTTGATGTCGTCTGATGATGCTAAATCTTATGGTGCCAGAAATTGCCCTTTACAACTTGTCACGTAAATCCTTATAACAGTAGAATCAACACAAAATATACATATTTTATACCCTACTCATACACGGGGTGTGCATATACACAAGATGTGTATACTCATACATGCTACGATACGTATTATACATAATATATATGCTTATAAATAATAGAGTATATCAGACAATGCAACGTACCCTGCGCAATTTCCAGATTTGATAATATTTCAAATCTAACAGGAGTCATGTTATTCTGAATTGTCCATGTTATTTTGTCCAGGAAACAATTGTTAGTCATAATTACTAACAAATTATGTTTACCATGGGCAACATGAAGTGTCGCAGCAACCTTTAATCGTCGTCGGAAGTGCTGCGGGAACAATAAGATATGTATGCTCATACATGCTATGATATGCATTATAGATAATATATCTAGTCTGCAACCCTGCAACTATTAACAGGAGTCATGTTATTTTGAATTGCAGCAAACAACCTGCTTTGCTCACCAATATTTGTCTTCCATATATTTAAGTAAGTTCTGTGATCAGTCAAATATTTTTTTGAAATCTTCATTCAGAAAAAAAGCTTTCTTATCGAGGTGAAATTTTTATGAGCCAAATTACAAATTACTATCCTGTGACAAAACTAGCCAAAAACTTACTAGAAAGAAGATGAAATCTGAATTTCTAACTCAGGGATAGGAAAATTTGATAGTAAAATTGTAAAATACTTCTTCTGAAAACGTACACGGCGATCCTTACAATTTGACTCGTTTAAATCATAAAGCAGTAAACTTTTGTACTGTGAACTCTTCTCCGTTTAATAATTGGTATCCCTGACACTTTCCAATGCTACTTACTTTATTTATAAGAGCATCGAATTATTGCCCTTTCTAAGCTGATTAACGTAAAATCAAAACAATTACCTTGATATCGAAGTTTGGAAAACTTTTTATTGATTCTTGATTTTAATCTTAAAAACAAGAGGCGAATATTTTTTTTTACAATCAACCACACTTACCTTTCGAAATACTTTTTAATTTGTCACATTTTTCAAGAAATCATTAGTTAAGAAACGTACCTTATCTAAAATACGCCAAACATTAGATGTAGTATACGGTAGTGAAAAGTCCTATACTCTCCATTGAAGATTTTTAACGCACATCCAAAACCACACAAGCTTCATGATACCAGTCTTTGCACACACCCAATGACAAATGTTTCCGATGAAAAACCAAGCACCAACTGAAACTATGGCTTTGACGGTTAGGGAAACTTCCCAAATTGCGCGCTATGAAATGTGTGTTATGTTTGGAGAGACGTTTCGCTACTGTATATTACCTCTTCTGCAGTACGGTGTTACAGTGCATTTTCCGACACAAATGGTCAGCACCAGAAATAAAAATAACTTTTAAGTAATTCACCTGCTTATTTTTGTTTTATTCGAGCTCCCGCCATTTTAGGCGGGGCACCCCTCCCTTTGAAATAATTCCCAAGCTCTAGTCTTGATAGATCTCTTGTTTTTATTAGTTTGTATTAAGAACATAGTATGTGTTGGTATTTGCTTATGCCTTATTAACTTAAAACTATTTGCCAAAATTCTCATTTTTGATACTCTGTATATTCTGATTTTCGAGATTCTGCGAATATTTTTTTTTCGAAAAATGAACTACCTAATGACAAGACTCTTTTTTTGCATCTTTTAGAGGCTTTCCAAGTTTTTTTTTAGGTAAAAAAGTTAGGTAGTAGTTAGGTTTATGCACTGTCAAAAATATTTTGAATAGCCATAAAGAAAAACAAATAGATGTTTCAGTATTGTATCCAAAATTTCATTTCTTGGAGGGAGGGAGTCCCTACTTTAATATGGGGAGTCTGAATATCCCCTTAACCAACCTGACCACATACCTGCTTCAGAGTGTAGGTTACGTTCCCAGCTCGTTTCAATTGAACTCTGATTTCCCTTCCAAGGTTAAGTTGAGCATTACAAATTAAGCAAGGCTGAAAACTTTTGTTGGTAATTATATTCACTTGGAGTAATATTTTTTTAAGGTCTTACTTCAGAAGTTCCATCTAGTGGCAAGATTTGGCTTGATGCATCTAATGGCAACAAATGTGTCCCTTTGGGTCAGGACCATTGTTTGGGAGTCATCAAATGAGTGGTATCACTTTCTTTATCATCAGCATAATTATGGAAATTCAGTAAGTTTTCTAGACTGGTGATTTCCAATTAAGCTGTGTATAAAATAATATTCATTTCCTTCTGAGCCGTCAGGAGACTTGAAATGTACGAGTGGCTCCCTTAGGAAAGTGATCAACTCCATAAAACAAGCAAAGGAGAAAAATGACAGTTCTTGTACCAATCATAGAGTGGAAATAATAATCAAGATGTTCGTGCATTTTTGTTTATGGGTTTAGGAAGGAACATGCCCAGATCTATATTACTAGTCTACAATTGTCAATAAAATTACACCAAGAAAACCATTTTTTTAAGATTCCCCCTTGGGCAGAAATTGCATGATTGGCTATATGGATATTCCACCCACAAAGACTAAATAGATTTATCTGGGCCTAAAAACAATAATAAGATAGCATAGCCACTATAAAGGCTATATAGGCTATATAAGACGTACATTTCTCGCTATGAAAAGACGCATGGTTAAAATAATATTATT
This sequence comes from Artemia sp. Qi Xiang Cuo, assembly GCF_049724085.1. Taxonomy (NCBI): domain Eukaryota; kingdom Metazoa; phylum Arthropoda; class Branchiopoda; order Anostraca; family Artemiidae; genus Artemia; species Artemia sp. Qi Xiang Cuo. Next base: position 69,737,267 of record NC_142795.1, on the reverse strand, counting down.
TGGTTGATATCTATAGTACTCAGAGACCTCTGGGAGAATGGGTTTAAGAACATTTTAGTTTGGAGTTAGTCAAATCGATGTTGCCCTTTCTTAACAATTAAATAAAAAAAAACAAGTTTTTTAAACTGAAAGTAAGGAGCGACATTAAAACTTAAAACGAACAGAAATTATTCCGTATATGAAAGGGGCTGTCCCCTCCTCAACGCCTCGCTCTTTACGCTAAAGTTTTTTATTGTTTTAAAAAATAAAGTTGTGAGACAGAGTCAAACTTTAGCGTAAAGAGCGAGGCGTTGAGGAGGGGACAGCCCCTTTCATATACGGAATAATTTCTGTTCGTTTTAAGTTTTAATGTTGCTCCTTACTTTCAGTTTAAAAAACTTGTTTTTTTTAATTTCTGATCGTTTTTTAGTTAATGCAGCTGTTATTTGCATAAAAATTTTACTTTTCTTTTGCTAAATGGATATCTTTACAAATTAACTTCCGTAACTAACTTCTATATTCGTATATTTTTCTTCTGGCAAAAAATACAAAGTTGCAGATTTTTGCAGATATGAGCTTGAAACCTATGTAATAGGGTTTTCTGATACGCTGAATCTGACGGTGTGATTTTCATTAAAATTCTTTCACTTGTAGGGGATGTTTCCCCCTCTTTAAAAAATCGGGTAAATTTTCTCAGGCTTGTAGCCTTTGATGAGTAATACTAAACTTAATAAAATTTATATATTTAGAATCAGCATTATAAACAAATTCTTTTGATACATTTATTTACATCAAAATTCCGCTTTTAAAAGTTTCTATTACTATTGAGCCGTATCGCTTGTTTTTTTATTGTTTTTTTTATTACGTATATGTTATTACGTATACGAGGGGGTTCTCCCCTTAGTCAATACCACGCTGTTTATGTTAAAAGTTAAAAAAAAAATTTATTCACAAACCCCTGAATCACAAAGGCCGTTTAATTAGAATAGATAGCTCTTTTGAAAGCACTAAAAAAAAAAATTGTAGCGTAAAGAGCGAGGTATTGACTTGGGGGAGAACCCCCTCACAAACGTTATAATTTCTGTTCGTTTTAAGTTCTAATATTTCTTCTTATATTTTAGTTGAAAAAACTTGTTTTTTTTTATTTAATTTCTGATCGTTTTTAAATTATTCTGGGAAATCCGGCGCCCCCTTCATAGAAATGCCCCTTACCCCAAAGAAACATCCTCCACGGAAATATTCTCCAGAGTAACCCCCTCCTCTAACCCCCCCCCCCCTCCAGAAAAAATCCTTCCTGAAAATGGTTCTATACTTCCCAATAACCAATAAATAATGCTGGCAAGTCCGGCGCCCCCTTCATGGCAATTTCCCTTCCCCCATGAAAACTTCCTTCATGAACAGATCCTCCAACATAACCACCGACCCACCCATCCCTCCCACTACGAGAAAAAAAAACCTCCCGAAAAATTCTGTATACTTCCCAATAACCAATACTATATGTTAACATTGGGTAAAGTTCATAACTTTTAGCCCTCTCTCTGGGAACTTCGGGGGATTAAGTCATCCTAAAAGACATATTTATCATACTTTCGACCATGCTGAACAAAATGGCTATCTCAAAATTTTGATCGGGTGACTTTGGGAAAAAAATAAGCGTGGGAGGGGGCCTAGTTGCCCTCCATTTTTTTGGTCACTTAAAAAGGGCACTAGAACTTTCAATATCCGTTCGTATGAGCCCTCCCACAATATTCTAGGACCACTGGGTCAATACGATCACCCCTGGGGAAAAAAAACAAACAAATAAAAACGCAACCGTGATCTTTCTTCTGGCAAAAAATGGAAAATTTCACATTTTTGTATATAGGAGCATGAAACCTCTACAGTAGAGTTTTCTGATTGGCTGAATATGATGGCGTGATTTTCATTAAGGTTCTATAACTTTTAGGGGTCTTTCCCCCTTTTTTTGAAAATCAGCCAAATTTACTCAGGCGCGTAACTTTTGATGGGTAGCACTAAACTTGATGAAAGTTATATATTTGAAATCAGCATTGAAATCTGATTCTTTTGATATATCTATTGGTATCAAAAACCCGTTTTCTAGAGTTTCGGTTACCATTGAGCCGGGTCGCTCCTTACTTACAGTTCGTTACCACGAACTGTTTGATTAATTACTTTTTTGGTAATTTGGGGTTTTATTCCTAGTTTTTTGAAAACTTTGTTTTGGACAAACAAAATTAAGAGTCACCGTCAAGTTTTGACACTAGAATATAGTGGCAAAATTTCAAAGTAGGACTAAATACTTATGGCTCCTGAAAAGCAAATACAATGTCCAGGTTGTTAGATGTCTTACACTAATTAGCCGCAAGTTTATCTTCTTTCTTATTTGATGGCATAGCTTTTCTAAGAAGGACATGATCAAAGTAACTACTTTTTTCATGTATATATATATATATATATATATATATATATATATATATATCTGTCATGTTAATTTTTAAGTATTTTTCAGAATGCTGGATCTTTAGTTGGTGCCATTACAGCAAGATTGCGTGGCTTCATGCCAGAGACTTTAGATGACTATTATGACTATGAAGATACTATTGACCTAAAAAACACAGCTTCAAACCTACAGTTTGACGGTATGTATTATTCTTTGTAAAGATTTCAAAAAATCACAGTACTATGTTGAATTTTCTGTTCAGTTGTTTCATACACGTGTCCTTTTTTTCAATTAAAAGGAAACTAAATTTTGTCTTATCATGATAGAGAGTAGACTAAAACCTAGATAAAATTGAATGAAACTCTTAATAGAAGAAGAAAAACGCAAGAAGGTGGTCATACCGTCCCCTAATACATCAGCTGTTGACTGTTACTGCTTAATTTGACTTATATTGAAAACACCCAGCTTCTGGAGCATCTACGAAATTCATTTGGGAATTTTGTATTCAGACTTCATATATTCGGGGATTCCACTTCTTATGCAAAGTAGTTTCTGTTCAATTTAAGTTCTAGTTCTCCTTTTTTTGTATCATGAAATTATGGTAGTTGATTTCTAAGTAAAATTTTGCACATATTCTTATTTCAATTCAATACCAGAATTTTGGTGTAATTGAATTTTATTGTATTCTATTTTATGCTATTCCTCTGTATATTTCTACACTTTTCCATCATAATGGATAATATAAAGTCAAATCTACCAAAAAGAGATATAGTATATAAAAAGTAAATGAAAAAAGGTAACTTTTGCAACAAAAATGCCTTAAAAAATTATTTACGGTAATGCGACACAGAGCAAAAATGGCAAAAAGAAGTTAATACGATCATTAAGAGAATAACTAAAGGCAGATCGCAAGTATGAGAACCATAAAGTATTAAAAATAAAACAAACACAAGAACAAGACCTTGCATAATGAGAAAAAATAATAAATTGCTCATCAATATAATCATGAACTATGAGAAGATGAGTTGAAAAGTGAAAAAAAAAGAAGAAAAAATCTACTGTATCTTATCTGAAAGACTCTTCATCAGAGAAATTGAAATGTTTTTGGGTTTCGGTACTTAGCTTCTCCATGTTCAAACAGTTCGTTGTAACGAGCTGTAAGTAAGGACCGACCCGGATCAATAGCAACCGGAACTCTAAAAACATGAATTTTGATACCAGTTTCATCAATTTTAGTCTTCCCCATCAAGTTTAGTCTTCCCATGCGCCTGAGAAAATGTGCCTTATTTTCGAAAAAGGGGGAGACACTCTCTAAAGTCATAGAACAAAATGTGCAAAAATGTGAAATTTTGTATTTTTTGCCAGAAGAAACATCACGGATGTTTTTTTTTGTTTTTTTTTCCCCAGGGGCGATCGTATCGACCCAGTGGTCCTAGGATATTGTGGTAGGGTTCATTCGAACGGAAATTAAAAGCTATAGTGCCCTTTCTAAGTGAACAAAAAAATTGAGCGCAACTAGGCCCCCTTCCACGCTCATTTTTTTCCAGTCACCCGATCAAAATTTTGAGATAGCCATTTTGTTCAGCAAAAATATAGTAATTATGTCTTTGAGGATGACTTAATCCCCCACAGTCCCCGGGGGAAGGGCTGCAAGTTATGAACTTTGCCCCACGTTTACATATAGTATTGGTTATTGGGAAGTATACAGAGGTTTTCAGGGGGAATTTTTCTGGTAGTGGTGGGGGGTCGGGGGTTACTTGGGAGGTTCTTTCCATGGAGGAAGTTTTCACAGGGGCAGAGACATTGCTATGAAGTTTTTTATTGTTTTAAAAAACAGAGTTGTGAGAAAGAGTCAAACTTTAGCGTAAAGAGCGATGTGTTGAGGAGGGGACAGCCCCTTTAATATACAGAATAATTTCTGTTGGTTTTAAGTTCGCTCCTTACTTTGAGTTAAAAAAACTTTTTCTTTTATTTAATCTTGACCAGGCACGCATGCAGGACTTTCTTCTCGGAGGGGGTGGGTCAGTACGAAAAAAAAAAATAATCGGAAATCGATAATAAAAAAAAAACTAATTCTTTTTGACAATTTAAATAAGAACTGCCAAGAAATTGGCGAAAATTTTTTAATTTTTGAGGGGGCAGGCCCTGAGGTCCTCTCTTGCGTATGTGCCAGTTGTGAACACATTTTTTGTACAGACAGACATTTGGTAACACAAAATTGGTTTATTTTGTAAAAAAAAAAGGAGGGATAGAGAACTAGACCAAGTCTCTTCATAATATGAAAAAAACATTTTTTTCCAAATAAGTTTCTTCCGGCAATTAGTAGCCACTTATTACAATAGTCTACATTTACTATTACTATATTATTTAATTTTCGTGGATGAGTTAATTGTAAGCAGTTATGTCGTTTACCTAATAACATACCCTTTCAGATCCTTTGGCAATAAAACCCTTACCTGAATGCAAAACATATTCTCCAATCAGTGAAGCACATGTACAGCAAATGATTTCACTTTATCAATGTTTCAATAACAATACTCTGGGGCGAAGTTGGACTGCTTCAATGCCATACCTTTTCCCCTTTCTAGTGGAATACAAGTAAGTTTATTTTTGAACCTACAAATTTGTCCTGATTTTTTATGAAATCTAACAGACAAGGTTGATGCATCGATACATCGAACAGACATTATTCGTTAAAAATCAAAATCACTGACAAGGTTCGTAAGCCGTTGCTTGATGGCCAACCTTAATTTTAACTTTCTAATTCTGCACCTATTTGAAAATAAATTTTCAGATAATAACATTATCCTTGAAATTTCTAATGAATTTTGGATTGAGCCTAATTTTCCCGAGCCGAATTTTGGATTGAGCCTAATAACTATCAATATAATATAACCGACATGTTAACGTTAAGCATAATGGTTGGAAAACATTGTTTCAATATCAAAATTTTTAAATTATTATAAGCTTTTCTTTTCTCTTTATTAACGACTAAGGGACTATGAGGAACTGATTAGAGACGATCCATTCAAGCTCGTTTCTGCCAAAAAAGACCTCTAACACCACTCAGACAAATCCTAAATCCAATTACAAAATCCTATATACAAAATTCGTTGTGTTGTATCTTTTTAACTGTTAGGTTTTTTTTAGTTTTGATTTACGCCAGTTAAGAAATTCAAATATCAAACCGGCAGTTTTTCGAAAATGAAAAACAGTTAAGGCTGTTCAAATTTAAAAACTGACCATGCTTAATAAAGATGGAAACAATAGGCAAGTCTGAGTGATTCGTCAAGCGGCGAATCTAGCCAAGATGAAATTCGAGGGCAGAAATAAGATCAAAGAGATTATTGTGCAGTGGTACCTCATATTTAGCAATGATTGAAGTAAGTGCAAGAAGGACAATTAAAGTAATAAATAAAACATTACAGTAGCTTGTAATGCACTAATCTCTGGAACTTACTCGTGCGGTTAGTACTGAATCGCTAATGAGTAGATTAATCAGATCCCCTTCTACGCCATAAAGTTAGATTCAGTATAATAGTTCTGTTAATATGTGCATCTGCTTTATTTCTTTCTTTCATTTTTTTATGATTGCTTAGATTCTTATTTTGTGTATCTTATATATTCATTTTTAAGTAAGCCCTTGTCTTACAATTTCGTTTTAATTAATGTATAAATAAGGAAAAAACGCTTTTTAAGCCTCAGATTCATCACTCAAAATCCTTTTTAAATAGTAAAACCTATTCCATTTCAATTTAAGTTCCTGTCTTCTTTACTGAAATTCTAAAATACGTTATTTTCAAGACATTTAATACTTGATATTTAAACACAAATATAGACTTATCTAGCAGTCAAAACTCATGAAAAATTTTTAAGTGCTTCTTACGACACTAATAGAAATTTTACACTAATTTTGTCCAAATTTACGCACTGGAATTGTTGCATCTCGAACGATAGGTATTCTGATTTGCGCATTTTCTAGAAACTGAGACCTTGTGTGCGACACTTTAATATAACCTAAAGTGTCATCCTGGAACTGACAGGGTAAATAAAACCAGTTAATGTATACTCTTAACAGATTTCAATGCTCTATTTCTAAATGTTTTAGCTTCTCCGTGTGCTTCAACCACTTCTCAGTATGTTTAAATCACTTCTATCTTTTCATTAAGACACTCAGTGTCACCGAGTTTTGATCTTCAAAAAGGGGAGCAGGGCCTTGAGATTTTGAGCCTGCTGAATCCCAAATAAAAGTCTAGGCAGCTCAAGAAAAGATTTTAAAAACTGATAATCCTCGCTTTGATACTCACATTCCATGGGTGGCTATGGTCCACTACCCTTCCTCCGAAGCTGATGCCTATGAATACGGTTTAATTGACTTTTTTTAAATGATACTCTTTTTCCAGATTGAAAATTGAAGTACATTTTGGTTTAATAGCAGCCGTGGCGATGTATGTTATATGGCGTTCAATAGGAAGTCGGTAAAAATATGAGAAAATACCAAGCGACAGCGACTCTGTATCTGGAGAATCAATACCTCGTAGCGTAAAACAGAAATGGCGTGTAGACTGTCAAAGCTCTAGCATAGGACTATTTATAGGTTTGCTCTGTTTTGTCGCAACAATAATTGTATCGATTATCTTTTTTGTTATGAAAGATAATTTAGAATTTCGTAATGATATGTTTTGGATATGCACAGGTACCCAAGTTTCCATTTTGAGCGTGAGTATTGTCATGGGTATCATTGGAATACTACAACTGCCTAAGTTATCACCTAGCGGTGATGAACTGACTTTAGTGGATCGGCTGTTACAAAACATCACTGTCAGTGGTGCTATCATATTTACAATATTTGGCACAATTGTAGGAGCACAGAATATCACAAATCCGCAGCATTCAATGACCTTAGTGATGAATATTATGATAATTGTTCAAATTATCCTTCAGCATGCATTTATGTCAGAAATTTCAGTAAGAGCTTGCTTGTCTCGCTATCAAATGGCGGTTAAACCAGGTCGACAAGTAGTTATGTTTTTACTTGTTGTAAATGCAGCCCTTTGGCTGTTGGACTCATTTATAACTCACTCTTGGGCAACTCAGGAATTTCATTTCACGTTTTATGGAATTCTTACTTGGGGTGTAATTTCTCGCATAACTCTGCCATTTTTAGTATTTTATCGTTTTCATAGTACTGTTGTGCTAACAGAGCTGTGGAAGAACTGCTTCCGAACAGATGATAACTGATATGCGGAGACGCCGACAAATACAGAATCGCGGCGCATAATAACTCTTGCACACACTAAAACTGATTCTTTTGTTAAAAATATTTCTTCGTCAGGCAAGCAGAGCTCTGAATCCGAAACCTCAACCTCTGGAGATACTCAATATGAAGAGTCACAAAGTACTCGCTCAAAACTGACTGCCAATTGGATTTTAACTGCTGCGGAATCATATCGAAGAAATGAAGAGGAAAAATATAAAGTTGAAATAGGGACCGAACATCGTGTTTCGAAAAGCATACGCGGTTCTTTTTATAACCCAAATAAGATAACGCCCCTCCTGGAAGTTGAAGAAGATTCTCCCTCTTCGATTTCTTCGGAAAATGCAAAAGGCGATATTAAAATATGCCCTCTTCATTTAACTACGGTGTGTGTTTGTATGTATAAAAAGCGGTTAGAAGAAATACGAAATTCTAGTTCTACTATAAGTAGAGGCGACAAAACTAGGCCAGTGATTCTGCGTTTGCCGAGCGTCGGTGTGAAACGTTTATTTAGACTTTTTGTGCCTTCTGTAAATAGAAAATCATAAAAATGTGTGATTTTAAATGAAGTGCTGAGCGTCATTTTGCGTGCAAAACCCTTAAGCTTGTCTGAATTTTTCACAGTTTTAGAGAAGGAAATTAAAGTTTGTGGAGCCATATGCACTTTTCTTTTTAATATAAATATTTAAATATTACGGCGAGTATGAATGGACATCCCCAAATCTTGACAGAAGTCCAATGGCGCACTCATAATTTTACATTTGATTGACCTTGTGAAATAGGGTCTAGGAATAACATAGGTAAAATCAGGTTTCACTGGTGTCACACAGCCAAACCAAGTGCGCACCAAAACCTAGCACCTAAATCTAACAGAGAGCAGAGGGGCAAAAATAGGAAGAAAACGGACTTCAGTTATATTATTGACAGAATTCTGTATCTTCATTTATTTCTCCAGCTCCAAAAATGAATAAAATTCTCATTTCCTGATTTTATAGATAACTTGAAAACTAAAGATAACAGATTTCGGCAAAGTACAGCCGAGCTGTAGTAATGTCATCTGGCTTTCGTATACAATACATCTTTGAGCTCCAGGGTGTTAGAATTATTGTTTGACAAACTCAACTGGTCTGGTCATCCCTATTAAGGAAGTCAATATTATTTGACAAACTGGTCTAGTCACCCCAACTAATGAGGTATTACAGCAATAGAGGGTAATTATGAACAAAACAACTCATTTTCTAGTAAAGTGTCAGACATTACCATTGGTTTTGGGGCCACAATGTTTTACTCCTATTTCTTAGTTTTACAAAAGCTAATAAGTCACATAAAATTCCAGATCACAAGGACGTGCAAACTGAGAAGCCAACTACTAAAGGGAGAGAGGGTCAAGAACTATAAACAAAGACAATACATAAAAAACCAAAAAGTCGAGTATAAACCTCAGGATAGTACACAGGAAAAACAGAATCTTCAGTTTGCCTCGATGGCACCTTTTCAATTTTTTAATACTTTGCTTCCAGCAAATTGTTTTGTACTGTAGAACATACAAATAGCTCTCTTTTCAAAATAACAAGCCATTGCGAATGACTTTGCGCGTTGAAGCTCACATCAAAAATGTAATTCAATAGATGACGCTGTCATTTCTATAATAAAAAGTCACTTTCAAATTAACTATTTGATTTTCCTTTTTTCTATATAATATTCAATGAATTAATGGTATTTTCATAGGGCTTCAAAGCTTCAACACTATGAGAATGACACCGAGAAATAATAATCCGAGCAAAAAGAACAGACATCAGCTTCGGGGCGAAGCCTAGAAACAAGAGCTAAGCCATGACACTTTTAATGGTCTTAGTCTCCCTCTTCTCTTCAAACAAGCTCAAAAGGGTCCTACTGAGTCCATAAGTTATCAGTGCAGACATTATGAGATTGAATTAACATTAAAATGTTAAGTCCTACCCCCACCCCCATGAAAAGATAAAAACTTGGCGCCCATGACAAAATGCAGCTAAACAGTAGTAAAGAATATTCACAAAGCAACAGCATAAGATTCAGATCAATTCATCATGGATGTGCATTGACAAGATTTGAGCCTCTTACACATTGAATTGATTTATTCCTCTTGTTTCATCATTTTTAGACTTGGCCGTGAAAGCACTTGATCGAATCTTAACTTAAAATATTGATAAGGATCAATTCCGAAAGTAAAGATTAATGCCCTCAAATTAAAACAATATTCCCACTGCCAATAACTAAATAGTTTTTTAGGGACAGGTTTACTAAGTCCATAGTAAAAGGGCCTAAACATATTCTCCATACTCAAAATCATAAGAGAAACGGAATTATTTTGGGTAATTAAAATCAGAACTAACAACCTATGTACTTTTTCATTTGTTCTGCTATTCTTTGCACGGACGTTAATTATATGGCCTCTGAATGGTTTATTCATTAATCTCTTTATACCCTATAATGAACATGCAAAGCTGAGTATTAATGTTTAGTCTTTGAAATTTAATTTTTATTTTAATAACGGAATGAATGGAACTAAGTTAATTTAATAATGGAATATATATTTGGAATTAATTTTTGATTTAGTAATGTATTTTTTTAATTTTTCTGGTTTGTGGTTGAGCATGTTAATGCAAATTCACTCACTTGGTTGTGTTTCTTTTTTCAGCTATCGCGTGTGAGCACTTAATTGTTAAGCCCCTTAAAAAAAAAGAAACCGAGAATGTACATTATTCGATACTGTTTGTGATATTTTGCTGATTTATTCACTCAACGTTAAGCAAACTGCTTGTTGACGAGTAAGGAAAAACATCTTTCCAATTACATGATTTTTCACTAATGAGCAACAAGCGTGCCCGCGGAAATAGTCTGGGTGGGAAATTTCAATTTCTAAAAAAAAAAAAACTGGTAAACATAGAAAATTATTGGGGAAATCATATATATATTTTTTTTTTTTTTTTTACTGGGAGGTGGAAGGGCGAAGACTCCTTCCCGTAGTACAGATGTATGATGAGCGGTTAATTCTTCAACTTTATTCATTGCAGTGAAAGTCTTTGATTTTTTGGATTTATCATGTTATTTATTTAGTTATTATATTGCATAATAGGTTATTTGTACAGTCTAGTTACTATATTGTATCTTTTTATTACTGTAATGCCAAAATATATCAACAATATTTGTGAACAAGCTTTTTTTTTGTCAGAATCTAGGATGGAGCGAATCTTAAACTAAAAGTGAGTTTTTTCACTCAATATCAATGTCTTAAAATTCATGGAAATACATTCTTGTCCTTTATTCCATGGAAACCTTGGAAAGCCAACACTATTTTGCTCAAGTGGCGTCCTGCTTCCCTAATCCCAATGGGCTTGTTTAATACAGACAACACGAAGAAGGGACAAAAGGATTAAACTTAACCTAACAGATCATTTAATACTATAAAGAGGACTACTGTTATTCATACCCTAGAATCATTAAAAAAAAAAAAAAAAAATAGAAATTTCAAAGAGAATTTGGTATTTGAGATAATTAAATTGATCTGTATTTTTATAGGATTAAAGGCGACATTTCTCCGTAAGTATAGATTAATCAGGACTCATGTCTTCAAAAATTGTTTAAACTAAAAAATCCAGTCTGAGAAAAGCAGGCTTAGGTAGCTTGAGAATGTTATTCATACCCAAGAATCATTCATACCCTAGTTTGAGTACAAAGAAGAGAGTATACAGGAGAGGTAGACAAATAAAGCCAGGAAAAATATTGTCAAGGAATTAAGTAAACAATCCCTCAATGATGGCAATTGAGTCACAATCACCGTTCCTCGCATCCAAGTCATGGTGAACCTAGTTACCGTTTAAGGATACCAATCAATACATGTCACTTCCACCATGGCATTGGTTTTACGACAGCTAGCTAGCTCCTCCGTTATAAACCATCTGGCTTATTCAACACGAGCAAATTCATCTCTTATCTAGTTTCAATAAAATAAATTAAAGAATGTAATAATTACTTGTGAAGCTTTTGTAACCATAAACACTTAAAATTTATATTTCGGAACATGCTACTTGTTTGTTATAGTGCTGACCACTCAAGAAGTGAAGTTAGATTAATCTTAATGAAATATACCTAAGCATGATAAAAAAAAAATAATGCTTTAGAAACAAATTTGGTATATATATTTGCACATTAGGGGGAAGGGGGTAAAGTGTAGCAGGTCTGCATGCAAAATGTGTTAGGTACAATTATTCTGCATATTATGAAGTAAGAATTGTTTTCTAGCTTCACACTGTCCAAATACTTTACAACCACCCCCCACCCCACGCCTAATATGCAAATATATAGCCCAAATTATATATTTCCCATCTATTCTGTCAATTGTTTTTGTCTTGCCGAACACTAAGCTGAAAGAAACCGGTCTACAATGGATGACTAACTTTAGTGGTCGGCGCTATAACAGACAAGTACCCAGAACATTAAGGATAAAGCATTCTTTGACATCTAAAATTGAGAGGACCGACCATTATTTGGAAACAGTGTATGACTTGAAAATTAGTAAAATACACAAAAACTGGTAAATCCAACGACAATATAACATCTATCTGAAACATTAAAAATCGGTACTTGGAGGACAGGCCACTCAATAAAAAATTGGGAATTTTACATAACACGAGCACTCTTGTTAAACCCTTAGTCAGGGGGAGGGGGGTAAATTCACGAAAAGTATATCATTTTCAGGCTAACTACGAGAGGATGTCTTACTAATCTGGTGGTAGCCTACTCTCCCCCATCCTGTATGGTGTAAAAAGTAAATTTTACATATTTACCTAAATTTCACGCTTTCCAGGGTAAAATGGCTTTGTGCATTGTTCCAAGAAAAACAGTCAGAGCGTTAGATCCAGTAAAGCCATTACCATGAATATTCAGTTTAAAAAGGGATTCGGTTTAATGCGGCAAGTGGCGCAACTTAATCAAACTAACGAAATTTCTGGCTCTCATAAATGTCTGTCAAGCAAAATCCCCTTCCGCCATCTGGATTTCATAATTAAAATTGAGAATTACATAATTAACACTCTTAAAACATTGCATGATCTAGAATACCCGAAAGAAATCTCTTCTGGTATTTTACATGACAGAATAGCATCTTATAAGACAGGCTGGCTAAATGATTATAATACTTGATCACTCAGTTCTTAACAGATAGTTCGATGCCGGCATACTTAGCACTAAAAATAGGATTATCACTGCCAATACCGCTAATAATAGGATATCGCTAATAGGGCAATTACACTATAAAAATACTATTTCTTCGTTTTTCTTTTTTGTAATCCCTGGTTTTCTGACGGTTTTCCTTCAGATATTACCAAAACGAACCAGAACAAAAGACTACCGTAAGATTCCAAAAAAATCAAAAAGACTCAAACTTTCGAAGTTCCCGCTATCCGGGAAATGCAGGGAGTTCCTCAGGGTACCATCGTTATTGATCTATTTTAATTAGGAACTATCTTAGTATTTCAATAAGGAACTACGAGAGTAGATTTCCCTCGAAAGAAGTAAAAAGATATGCAACAGTTCTTCGCAGGCATCAACGACATTAGGAGGGTGTCTCGCAAATCCTCTGCAACTTTTTACTGACAATATCACGGACCATACATCCGTCCATAAACACGAGAACGCTGTCCAGGCCTCCCTTTGCCTAAAACGAATCTTTTGGTGAAAGAAAAGGGACTGATGCTAAAATGGCAAGCTTTAACGTACCCAAGAGGAATGAGGTATCAAAGGTCCCAAGGACCTTTCAAAGGTTTGGTGTCAAAAGCCTGGTCAACAAGTATGGGATGTGGTAAGAGTCGGATCTTTAGTGTCAAAACACTGGAAGACGCTGAAAAAAAAAACAAAAAAAAACTGTACCGACAATTTTACAGCTGTGTCTGGCGTCTTCTTAAAAAAAAAATATAGAAATTTCAAATAGAATTTGGTATTGGAGATAATTAAATTGATATGTATTTTTATAGGATTAAAGGTGACATTTCTTCAAAAGTATAAACCAATCAGGACTCTTTTGTCTTCAAAAAATGTTTAAACTATAAAATCTAGTCTGAGAAAAGCAGGCTTAGGTAGCTTGAGAATATCTTGGTAGGTCAAGTAGGATAGCTGACCTAAAGAGGGTGTTCGTGAAAGAATTTAGGGGTTCTTTATAATCCTCTACATTTTAAAACCTCTGAAAATACAGGAATGCAGCCGTTTTGGATAACTTGCTATTTGAAAGACCCAGTATATCAAAACAAAACTTTGATTTGGGATATACTCCAAAACCATTTTAGGGTTAAAATGCAGACCAAGAGCCCTAGACAATGAAATGTTCATTTATAGCCAAAACTATACCCGGAGAAGGGGATGATTTCAAGCTCCATTCGGGACTCCTCCACTACTCCTAAGGCTTAAAAGATTCTACGGAAGATATATGTCACCACATTTACAATAACAAGCTTCATCCATCGTTTTGTTTTGGGCCTATATCTCTGATTCATAAAAAGACGATGCTAGTATTTTGAATTGAATATCAAGCCGAGCTAGAGCTAAGCTGAATGAAGATGTTCACGAAAAAACACTAACTGCTTGATGGCATGGGTGACTTCCTTTTACGGATGCCAGTTTCTATTCTTACTAGTTTCTCATACTCCTTATTCTAACTTCGTCCTTAGAGACGATATCCAGAAAGTTGACAAACATCTTCAGACAAGAATACATTTCTCATTAGGACTCGCATAGAGCATACACCTCAACCGAGTCTGGTCCTCTCATGCAAAATAGGTGGGTGTAGTTCTGCGTTTTAAGACTATGTTGCTATCCACCTCGCTCATTCCTCTCTGCAAGACAGGGGCTCCTTAGACCCTTTGGCATCAGATCTCCAATTGGACGGGCATATCAACCGAATTCGGTCCTCCTGATCAAGAAAGCTTAGTGTTGCCTTTCGTTTGAAGTACATGTTACCATCTAGCTCGATCACCCCTCTCTATAAGGCAGGAGCCTTTAAAACCCTTTGACAATGCTTCGGAGGATGCTTAAGGGTGAGCCTAGCGCTGTTCGAATATCACTACAGCCTCAAGAACATAGCTTCAATGACTGCTTTCTACATGTACACTCACTACCCCCCTCCTCCCCTCTGATTAGCTACACTGACTAGTACGGCCGTTCGCCAAGACAGCACGACAGACACACAAAGACATGACAAGCTAGGGACTGTAAACCAGAGGAGATACTCTGCAATGAGTACTTAAGAACAGCATTATCAAAGATTTCCTGCTTAGAATGGTCTCTTGACAAGGTCATCCACAAAAACTCGTCAATTGGCTCCGTCGAAAGGAAATCTGACAGATACAACATACGGCAAAAAATCGTAAGTAAAAAAAAAAGATTGACTAGTGGTGAAGCAGAACATTATATATAAAAACAAAAAAAAATTCTCAATTCCCTAGGCATATTTTATAAATAAAATTCTTCTCCGTATTAGCTCGCAACCTAAGATTAGAAACCCAGGTTATAAGCTCCATACTACCTACATCAACAGTGCGAACTCTTGAAGCACACACGTACACAAGAGGGGAGGGGGGGCTTCGGCAGAGGCGAATCTTCGGTTTTGAGTTTGAGGGGGATACAAAGAATGAGCCGACAGAATCATCCAGTGTGCTGACAAATGCTGACACATAAGCTGAATTAAACTAAAAAAATAAACTAAATTCCAAGAACTTCGGGGGGAGTCCCCCCTCTCTTAGCTGCACCCCTGGCTTTCAGGTCCATGTACCCTACCTAAAAAACACCAAGGTTTTCACTATTTCACTTAAAATTTGTCATACATTAATATAAGTTTCCCTTTTTGCTTTTATTCCAATTTGTACCCCCTCCCAAATCAATTCTTATGTACATCATAGCTCCAAGCAACCAAGGGTATGAAAATTCAGTACTACATTAATATCTATAGAAAAGCTAAATCATCCACATTGACTTATCGACACAAGATAATCCACCTAAAGTAAATTTACCCAAATACATGGCCATTTCGCCGCTAAATTTTCATTTTTGTTCAATTGAACTGCTCTAAACACAATACCCCAATTGGAAAGTTTTATTTTGGTTTAGTTTTTTTAAAACTTTTTTTATTGTGTAAAGCACCTTTGGATTTAGTGGTGCCAATGCTATTCTTCTTCTTGTACTGTCCCGTCTTCTTGTTTCGCCACTTCTCCGATCGCATTTTGTTTACTCTTTCCTTTTCCCAATTCAGCTGTTTCCAATCTGTCAAAGAAGAAGCAAAATTTAATGGATGAAGTCCAAAAAAAAGAAACAATTAAGCAAGTTTCAATGTATGAATTTTAAAACTTAAGTGACTAAAACTGAATATCTTGCTGAACCTTATCAGACTAGCCAACAACTCGGTTGTGGTAACTCAAAAGGTGTTGTTACAAAATACATTTATACGAGTGGTTTTTACAAAGCAAATTTTCTTGCAAGATACAGACTTGCAAATTTT